>NC_048895.1:9152093-9297058 GCF_011077185.1 Oxyura jamaicensis
GGTTCAGGTGTGGTTGGCTAAAAAAAAACCCACAAAAAAAGGGTTTTTTTTTTTTTTTTTTTTTTTTTTTTTTTCTTCCCCCCCTTCCCCCCTTTTTTTTTTTTTTTTTTTTTTTTTTTTTTTAGTTCTGGCAATTTGGAGACTGGATGGATGTGGTGATAGATGACCGTCTGCCTTTCCTAAATGGGAGCTACCTGTCTGTACACCCTCGAACATCAAATGAATTCTGGCCATCCTTGCTGGAAAAAGCATATGCCAAGTAAATATAAATGGTCTATTTTTCCACCCCTTGCCAATTGCTTTATATGGTTGGTTTCACTCTCTGATATACACAAATCACACAGGCTTACACCTGTACGTGTTGTGCTGTGCTTATGTAAGGAACTGTGGCTGCGTGCAAGCACAGGGCCAATATAACCTGGAGACATAGGTCTCAGGCTGAGGACCTTGTACATTTCATTTGAGTACATTTATGTATCCTTTATGCTCTGGGATGTAATAGCTGGTGACACAATAGGGGCTGGGCTTCTCCTCCTTACTTAAAGCAAATTTCTCTGCCTCTGTTTTCCCTTCCATATTTTCCTCTGTTTAAAACTGCAGACTCTGAGCAGGGATTACGTCTGTTTTCAGTCACTAAGAGACCATGCAGATATTAGAAGCTGGCAATAAGAGGAAGCATGACTGAAGAGCATCCCCAGGCACAGCACATGTACTCCTATGAGTCTCTGATTGGCTGAGGTCCTCAGAGTAATACAAGGTTAATAACAGTTAATAAAGAGATAATGATTATAAAAAATCCTCTGAGGAGTGGAGGAATCAGAATGTCATCCCTTAGCATCTGTAACACTACCCGTTATTAAGTATGCTAAATAGAAATTCCCCTGCTAGAGGTAGTATGAAGGGCTGGGACTTGGCAGACATGACCTACATCAAGCTGCTGTAATGTGTGGTACAGTAAAGAGGAGCTGAAGAAAAGGCCTAATTATTTTGGCAGATTTGGTCAAGAATAGTAAATGCTAAAGCAGCATTTGAGCGATTCATGAATAGGATGCTTTTTGCCCTAAGAAATCTCAGAAAAGTTGACTCAGGACTCAGTATCAGTTTGCTGCATAAGATTTTAATTACAAACCAAACCAAACCTCTATTAAATCAAATTTGCAAGAGATGACGTTTATGAGATTCCTACTTCAGAATTTTTTCCCCAGTGCCCATGACAAATTATTTTCATCCATGTAGGACAAGGACAACTGTTCAAAATACAATTAGCCACAGACTTAATTTGATTACGTGCATTAAGTACAGTGTGCATAGTGGGGTTTAACAGTATGATCTACTTGCTCTGAGTACAGCATGTTTCATCTTATCTGTTATCTCAAATAAAAGCACATGATAAAAACACAAGGACTCTGCTGGCAATACTTAATTATTGCCCTATTATTGCACTCTAGCAGAATGATTTGGGAACAGTACTGAAAACTATTTTTCTATCTTGCATTGGGAATATATACTAATACCTTTTTCCTATTTCCCATTTGCAAACGGAATACCGATCATTTTTGCAAAGAGTCACAACAAAGTATTATGTAGGAACTAACAGTTCACCTCCATTTAACTGGAACATCTATTTAAACTAGTCGTGCTTGTCTCCTTTTTAGTTTAGAAGAAAGAAACAGGATACTTCAGGATGAGATTCAGCTCATCTCCCTAAAAAGCCTCTATCAGCATGAGATGCACCTTATTATTTCCCACTACCTGTAATGACTGTAGACATCTGCCTCAGATGTGGGTGAATGCATAGGAAAAAGTCCCTCTGCCTCATTCATCCTACAGGGTGTGCGTTTTGTCTGGGCATCTATTTCAATTATGTTTCCTTTCATTCCCTGGCCTTAATGTCTCTACTCATTACCTGACCCTAATGTCCACCATGATCGCTGCACCAATGCACATATCCATTTTGTAAGCCATAATTGTGCATTGTTTATTAAAACATGGCATAAGGACTATTAACTTTTTTTGTTTTCAGATTAAGGGGCTCCTACCAGAACTTGCATGGAGGCTACATTTCTGATGCTTTAGTAGACTTCACAGGTGGAGTCCAAGTTCAGTTTTCATTAAAGAACCCCCCTCCTGATCTGGAGGAGATATTGAAAGCTGCTGGCAAATCTCATTGTATGATGGGGTGTAGCACCTCAGGACAGGTGAGTCACAAGGCTAGTACCTTTCTTGGCTTACTATGTTTGCATTAAGGGTACTCTTTTGAGTGAAGAAGGAAGTCCATAATCATTGTGAGCAATAGCCACAGCTCATGGATGCCTGGATTTTGGTAACAGAAAGTAAATATGGTTATGCAGTATCGAATGTAAAGGCTTCTGGCTAGATAGATTGAATATGGATGAGAGATGAGGACGGAGGGAAGCCACATAGCCCTCTCTGATGGGCCTTCCTCCTATTTTGGCCTTGATAAGATTAATCATACGGCCCTCTCTGAGCTGAGTGGCTTCTCTCCTGGTTAAATTCACTGTGATAGTGTCCTGTTGCAGCAGGGCTGATTTGGGCTTCAAAGCTTTGTGATTCAGTCTAGCATGGTCAAAATGTGCCTGTCTTCTGCGATAGAATGCTATTGTCACACTGTGATTTGCAGGGTACTGATATTAATACTGAGAAGTTGCAAAAGACTTTGTAATATTCAGTAAGTAAGCATCTCACTAAAAGAGTGTCACGGGGTTATACAGCACATCAAGGAAGACTGCAAAGCATGTACCATTGCTTCTGTATGGACTGGTTTATCAGGACACAAAGATTGCCTATTGCAAACTAGTCAAGGACTAGCCCCCTCAGGTGGGCTGGGGGTGGCAGTGAAATTCTGGAGCTCTAATCCTCCCAGAAGCCCAGTTCAGCTCATCTTGCAGTTGCACTGTCTCTGTAGCATTAAAGAATTTGCAAAGAACACTTTTGCTAAATTTACTTTATTGCTTATAGCTACAGTGGGAACAGTGACATTTCTCTGGAGCCAGTATATCTGAGATACTGCAGTAGTCAAAACCAAATCTCTTTTTCTGCCATGCGAAATGCGAGTTCTGGGAGCGTGGCAGAGAGCTAAGCTGTACTTTCACCCTTTTGCAGCTGAGGAACAGAGAAATGAGGAATGGAATTGTACAAGGTCATGCCTACACTGTCACAGGAGCAGTAAAGGTAAGATTGCAAACTTGTTCCTGCCTGGTAGTCTCATACTGGTGGTCCGCCGCTGGGATGTGGAAGGCAGTCACACTGCTGTTCCATTCAGGATAATTAATCCCTCCCTTTAGGAGAGATTTCTGAAAGCATGTAGTTCAAATTTCAGGAGATGGAGGGGCTCTGGCACAATGGGAAGAGTGAGGATATCAGAATTGTATAGTTTTTCCTAATGACAAGGTTCTGGCTCACCCCAAGTCAGGGGGTGGAAGGATCCCAAATCCTGTTGGAGAAAGGAGCAGGCTGTTTTAGGTTCCTGCTACTCATGATCTGTGCAGAAAGGAGAAACGGTCTTTGCCCCACCTTACAGGAGTGCCAAGGCATCCAGTGGGATGTCCTGCAGGAAAATGTTTAGAGGCTGACATGGAAGTTGAACGTTTGCATTTGGAAGAGAGTTGCTATGACATCTGTTTCCAATACTGACTGTGTGCGTAAGGGTAGCCAAAAACAAAAGGTGTGCTTCTTTCCACTTCTGCCATTTCAGCTTCACTGTGAGTTGTTTCTGGCTTAAACCACTGACAACAAGAGGAGAAAAGCACCAGAAGCTCCAGCTGTTAGAAACTGCAATCCTGTAGATACAGAGACACCGATTCTCTTTATTATCATCTGTCCATACTGATTGTCAACATTTGCACCGGGCAGTCTGGTGGTCTAGTTCCCCAGAGTCTCTGCCTTTGCTAGGCAGCAGCCTTAGATGTGCAGAACTAGACACTAGAGGTGTTGAATTCATGTAGTATTTCAGGAATGCTGCCACTGCTGTCTGTGTCAGCCCACTGCTATTCACTGTCCTTGGGAAACCAAGGACATTCCACGCATCGTTCCTCTACAAAGCAGCAAAAGGCACTGACTTTTAGCTGCAGTTAAACCAGGCCCCCAAGTTATAGAGGACACATTTTATTACCCATCTCTTCACTGAAAATCATGATAGTGAAAAGTTGTGACTGAGTTTATTTTTCTCTTTACAGATACGCTACAAGAATGGCTGGGAACACAT
Organism: Oxyura jamaicensis; assembly: GCF_011077185.1. NCBI lineage: Eukaryota > Metazoa > Chordata > Aves > Anseriformes > Anatidae > Oxyura > Oxyura jamaicensis. The sequence continues at coordinate 9,156,319 of NC_048895.1, forward strand.
CATCAGAATCTGGAATCCATGGGGCCATGGGGAGTGGAAGGGGCCCTGGAGCGACAAGTATGGCCTTAAAGCTTTCATCTCCTAAGACAAATCACTCTTGTATCGGCTTATTATAAAGGACCTCTTCCTCACACCCATTATAATGAAACAGGCAGTTCCAAATCAATTCATTATAAGCTCTATTTCCAGCTGCAAAGCCACGGCTCACAGAAATCCAGTTGAAAGAAAACTAATGCAGCATTTGTGTTATATGTACTTGTCACTAGGCCTAGCTCAGGTATCCCTTTTTGTCTATGAGTACATTTTTCCCAGTGGGTAATTCCAGATAGGTCATGGATAAGAGACTTGTTACAGTAAGGTCTGATCGTGCCCCTAGACAGTGTCTGGCTGCTTCTGTTGAATCCTCCTGCAGCAATCATGCATCTACCTTCCTGCCCCTCCTGCTCCTCCCATGAGTCCAGCTCTGGGAGGAGGACGGTTAGCAGAGTCCATGAGAGTAGGGCAGCATTATTAAGTGGTATTAAACACAGACAGACAAAAAGGGTCTTTGGTTATTGCAAAGGCAAAGTGCCACTGGTTGCCTTGAACTGATCTTTTGGATCCTACGTGCAGCTTTAGACATGTAAGGGACACTTTCCTGCTATGTGTGCAAGCTTACTTCTCTTCCCCAGAGGAAGGCTTACAACAATTTTCTGTAAATAACTACATGTTAGTTTGGCTGGTGGAGCTGTGTCAGTGTTTCTCTGACTAGAGAGACGTACAGGTATTACGCTTAGGTGATTTAATAGCATCACACCTCTCCTTGTTGCTACAACTACTTATGACTTCTCTACTGAGAAGGGTCAGGCTAACATCTAGCATCTGGATGGGTTGATGGGTGGCACAGACATGTTCAAGGCTGGGATAATAGACATCATCCTTCCGTTTTTGAAAGCTTGCTATAATCCTAACTGAAGTTGAGAAGTCAGTAGAGCACATTCATAGGTAAGCTGCATGGGTCAAATTATTTTTTCATGCTCTGTTTATTTGCCTTACATTCAGCAGAAAGTACAATTATCACTTAATTACAAACATGCTGCTAGGAAACAACACATTTAATTGGCTAATGTGCCCTCTGCACGTTGATGTAATATCAGCACTTAGGAACATTAAGCCATGGTACCTCACTAACCTCTTCAGTGTGGGAACAGGAGACCAGTGCTCTGAGGGCAGAGGTAGGATTACCCATCCTAAGACGGGTTACTAAGGGCCAGATACAGCAAAGGTGCAGTGCCTCATTTGCTGGCCTTGGCTGTGAAATTGCTGAGCACTGCCCTGTTACCAATGTGCACTTTGCTTACCCCTCTTGATCCCTCTCAACTTGATAAGCTGGGTAGAGGAATGGACTGGCTGGAGAGATGGAAACTCATGCCTCTCACAACGCTTTGTTGATTTCTTCCTGTTCACAGCTCTCCAGAGTGGAACCACGTTGAGCCTCAAATCAAGGAAGACCTCTGCAGAAATAAAGATGATGGAGAATTCTGGTATTTCCCTATTGATCTTTCTGTCTACCAGGTTTTCTGTTAGCATTCATTATGAAAGAAAGGTCATTTAGGTATTTTTTTTCTCTGCTCTTAATGATGGCTCAAAGCACCTCCGTGTTAATTCTGTGCAAACAGAAAATTGGAGGTTGTCCAGATTCAATGGTCTCAGAAATGAGACTTGGAGAAGTGAAACTAGACAATATTATGCAACAAACTGGTGAAAATAAATGAAGAAGTAAACAAAGTGAAAATCCAGCTCACGGAGACCTAGTCCTTTTGTCACACTTTCCTTCCCCCTAAAGTGGCGAGCTTGAACTTCAGCTGCTCAGAGGGATAGATGGCTGAGCAGGTCTTAGAGCTTATGCACTTGATTGCTCTGCAGGTGCTTGTGGGTTTTCACAGCCTCTGAATACTCTGAGGTTCAGTTTAGCCATTAGACATCCTTTAGAAGACCTATTATTCTTCAGAAAGTCCACACTTACCCTGTGAGGCTCTGGGGAATGCAGGGGAACAGCAGGTTGGGTTGAGATGGACACTTCAGGCTTGAGCAGAGCATTGAAGGCAGGACAAGATGTCAGAGAGGGACAGAGCAAGGCACCATAGCAGAGTTGTGCTGGCACTCCACCTAGGCACTGCTAAGCATGTCCTGTAATTGCAGTGGGGGTTTAGGTGTAGTTAGGGCTGTCTAAAAGCACCGAGGGCTGACCTCTTCTGCACAGTGTCAGACGGCTTGGCTACACTGTGCATCACTGCTCTAACCCTACTTGGAGACACAGGGGGTGAACATGAGTATCTCACTGGTGTCTCAAACTGAAAGGTGAGGCTTTCTCTGTCTTTGCAGGATGTCCTGTGAAGACTTCTGTGAGCAGTTTTCCTGGCTGTGTATATGTAACAGCACCCCAACGTTTCTGGACTTTGGAGATCAGTGCGGCACAACGTGGTCCGTGGACAGGCACATCTACCTGTGGAGTAATTCACTCTCCATAGGCAGGAACAACTCTTCCCTCGGTAATAAATGTTCACTGCAGTCACCCAGTCCTCTCCTCCTCTGCACTACTGATTACACTGAAACATTCAATGAGAATCAAATAGCAGAGATATTGATTGCAAGTTATTAAGGCCTGCTCTTTCCCGTTACACCACCTATCAGCTAGAGAGACAGAAATAAAGCAGCAGCACTTGCTGCTGAGTTAAAAAAAAAAAAAAAAAAAAAAAAAAAAAAAAAAAAGACGGCTTGTGATTTAGAGACCCTAAACTCTTTAAAGCAAAACGTACATCAATATTCTTTCAGCTAGTTTCAGCAGGTGCTACGGGGACCTCACCAGAAAGTCTGCTACGGCAAATACGTGGCTGGTTTCCCAGAACAAGAAATACTCTGAAATTGAATGAATATGAAATGAAAGAATTGTGCTACAAAACTCTGTTTTCAAAGGTAGAAAGTCCATTGACCAGAAAAGACCTCATTTATTTTATTGGGGTACATTAAACACAGCATAGCCAACCAGTCAAAAGAAGTGAGCAATGGTGCAGCCTGATCTTCAATATTGTGCACAGCTCTGGGCTCCGCGATATTAAAAGGCTGTTAAGAGCCTTCAAACTGTCCAGAGGAGGGCAACATAGCTGATAAAAGAGCTTGTATTGCCTTTCATGCCTCCTGTGAGGAAAGTCTGAGGATATTTGGGTTATCTAGTTTGCAGAAAAGGAGGCTAAGAGGCAACCTCATTGCTCTCTCCAACTTCCTGAGGAAGGGAAATGAAGATAGAGACACAAATCTCTTCTCTCTGCTAACAAGATGCGTGGGAACAGCACAAAGCTGTGCCAGGGAAGGTTCAGGTGGATATAATGAAAAATTTCTGTACTAGGAGATTGCTCAAACAGTGGAACAGGTGAGGTGGTTGATGCCCCTTTCAGTTTTCAAGAGGCATTTGGATAATGCCCTCCACACCCTACGTTAACTTTTGTTTAAAACATATTTTTGACTTGAAGTGGTTAGGCAGTTAGACTAGATGATCTTTGTAGGTCCCTTCCAAGGGAAGTATTCTAATTCTAGTTCTAACTGCTTCTCCAAATACTCTTCTGGCACTGGAAGCTCTAAATATTACTAGTGGTTTTTGTTATATTATTTTTTTTATTATTTTGCTATTAATTTTTTTAACATTCGGGATCTGTTTCTAAACTAAAATGGCAGCATATGGTCTGCGATGGAGCTACTTTTTCTCTGCAGTGCTGATCCCTGACTTAGCAGCAAACAGGTTTTGTCTTACAGTTTTCTGCCTCCTTCTCCTCATCTTCACTGCCACCCCCACGTGGTGATTTTAAACCATGGCCTGTGCTGCAGCACACCAGAGGCACTGGGACTGAGTGAGGAGTTGCAGGGCCTCAACTTGAGAGCATGTGGGCAGAGCAATTTTCCTTGGAGCCGTTTTGCCACCAGCCCTCTACTAGAGTTACTGTCCAAGTACAATTTTAGGCTAAAATACAGCTTTCAAGGCCACTGAACACAGCTTAAAGCCTAGACCAATTTAAGCAGATGTTGTGCACAGCTCAGTCCTTTTCCTGCAGTTTCACTTCTTGTCAGGGATGTTTCTTGTTAATCAAAGCCTTGGCCAAGAAGAAGCCTTTTCATTCTTGTCCTCGTCCCTCTGTCTTCTTCATCATAAACACTGGCAGGAAGGAAAGAGAGGATAATTTGGGATCATTTTGTCTTTTTCTTTTATGTACTTATGATCTCCAAGACAGGGTACTTTTCAGCTCAGCCACCGGGACAGCCAGGTGATTAAAAAATCACTCTTTTCCTGCCTTGAGGAAAGTGTACCATGTAGGTGAAACAGGTATGTGGGTGAGAAATCTGCCTGGCATTTATCACTTTGCCAGAGATTTCTAAAGTGATTAATGGGCAATTAGTTTAACTCCAGATGCCTCAATTCCTACTGATAATATAGAGACTGTAGTGCTCTGTCGCATTGAAAGCATCTTGGAGCAGCTACCTCTTCCTCTGGGTGTATGTAAGCAAGATCTAACACAACAGGCTACTACTGGGATATCTGTGTGGCTACTACTAATCTAATAACACTTCCTCAGCAGGTGCAGTTTCAAAGAACCCTAAGTATTTCTTCGAAGTGACAAGTAATGCCCCCAAAAGCTATAATGTCGTCATTTCACTCATGCAAAAACATGCTGAGGGTTTGCAGGATGCACAGACATTGAGGATTGGCTTTTCGATCACAAAGGTAAGCACAATCAGGTATAATGCAGACGCTGTTGTTTTCTGTGTGGGTTATTGTGTCTGTACATGTAAACAAAAGACTGAATTGCTTTTTGGGATGTTAAAAGAGAGCAGTCAGCATTGAAGTGAATTTCTGGATGCTTTCTATATTAGGAAGACATAGGAAAAGTAGGGCTAAGCAGGCTTAGTTTCCTTTATTCATGTCTTGAGAAGAAAGTTTGAATTTTCAGTTTTGTTGCATCCTAAAATACCCCTGGGAAACTCAGAGGATCCACAGGTTACAAAAGGTGCTAGGGCAGCAACCTCTGAGTCCAGCGGTGCTACTGACTTGCCTTGCTATTCCAGCCAAATGCCTGGCCACCAGCACAAACCCCAGTGCTCCAAGTCAAGCAAAAAAGAGAACAGGCTCTTGTTCCCCCTGAATGGGCATCACAGAAATGCGGTGCAAAAACCATTTGTAAAACATTTGGGAAAGCTTTGCTCAACACCAATGCAGAGCCAATCCGATTAGATACATGGGACCTCCAACTAAAATCCATCACCCCACCCCCTTTTTTTTCTTGGTGACTGCCTAGGCATGTGCCAGTTCAAGGACAATTACTGTCAGAATATTACCAAGCTTACTGAAAGTGCAGTTGCTGGTAGAGATGGCTGCTAGCATTTTTCCAAAGTGTTTTTGTTCTTGTCTTAGGGAGATTGGAAGGAGTTATTCTTAACTGGAAGAATAAAAAGAGGCAAAGATTTCTTTGATCCTAACTTCACATTTGCCCTAGCTTCACATTCTCCTGATCACTGGAGAGGTTTGCCCTAGTCCCAGGCTTTGAATAATTGATGCCCTAAGTTTAACAGTTCCTCAGAGAAAGGAAGAGAATGGCTTTGTAGCTCATAAAAACAGTATCTGACATCTGATGAGAAATACAAAATGTAATAAAATGACCATTCCTTCAGGGAGTGGAACTCATTATCCTTACTCAAGAAGATCCTCTGGTGCAGGTATTAGCCCTGCAGGATGCTGTGGTGCTCAAAAAGAGCAGCTGCTCCTAGTACACGGGGAACTTGCTTCTTCCAGCATCCTCATCAGCTGCCCCAACAGTCACCAGACATGGAGGTCCCTGACTGCTCTAGCATAGTGCATGCCCATCTTGATTAGTCTCCCATTTTGACAGAAAGGACTCTCACTGAGTAGTCATGGCATAGTTCTGGGGTCCCTTGGAAAGGAGGTTTTGTTTAATCAGGAAGTAGACCGGGAGACAGATTTCGTCTATTCTTCCTTTGTGTTTAAATCTTTCTTTTTATCTTTTTTTCACCTCTATTTGATGCTCAGGTATGTTCATTTCATTTTTTTTCTTTCTTGGTGCATTCCCAAGGTCAGATGAAATTTGATGAGTATGTCAAGGCTGGATGACGTGACCTCTGTGGGGTGTGAGCCCATGGCTCACCTCGTGCACAGGTTGGGCTTCTGGTCCAAGGTCATCTCCCATGCAGGAGCTGGAAGGCAAGGTCAGGACAGGTGTTTACCAGGGACACCGGGATTGCTCTACCAACTCCTCACAGCCCAGCCTCCTGCCCTGGTAGCGGTAAAAGCCAAGTCTAGGAGCTAAAACCAGAGTGGTATACATTGCTGTTTATTTCCCAGTGTCTAGCCTCAGTACCTGAGGGCATTCAGAGGTGGCATCTTTGCTTAAAAAGTTTATGAGGGGGTTGTTTGAAGAAGGGGAGTGCAAGTGCTAATATTCATGAGGCCTCACTTTTCCTGCTTCAACTGCTTTCATAGCTGTTACTCATTAGCAGCATTGTTCATTGTTCAGTATTTATTTGAGACTCATCATATTGTTGCTGTAAAGTAAAAAGTGCGTCATCCGTTGGCAGGATGAGGGGAACACAGTACAGGCAAGGATGCAAACCAGAATGGATGTACCTGATAGCTCTAGGAAGCCTTTGATTAAGTACAGACATGGAGCACTAATACATAGCTGTGAGGTAGGCTTAATGTTGTGTGACAGAGCTGAGCAACGTATAGAGGCTGATTCTTATCTCACACCAGTTTTGACTCCTTTGAGATATTAACCTGCTTCTGCTTTTTACCGGAAGAAATGTCAAATGAGACCCAAAAGTAAAAAGGATTATGTCATTTATTTCTTTGCAGCACTGACCATTTTCATCTACTCAAAATCTGGCCCATAATGCTTGGCAGTCTACATGCCTCCTAGCCCTCTGTAACAGTAGTCATCCTTTTTTTTTTTTTTCTCCCAGAATAACAGTTTTATGTTATTTTCTCCCAAAGGCATGGCTCATAAATAACTCTGCCATGCTTTATAACCATTCTAAATAGAATTTATACACGCTGATATATTTTGGGGAATATGTTTAGTAAGTGTTTTTTTATTATGCTATCTTTACATGTCCTAGTAGTAATAGCTGTTGCATTATATTAGTTTCATCTCGGCAAAAATACTGGAATGGCAGAAGAAAGATCAGAATGTTCGGTTTTCTCCTGACACTTGTTGGAAGGTTTGAGTTATGATTCTTGAAGCATTGTCATCTGGGTGAGATGCTTAGTGAGCTCTCTGATGTCTCTGGGTTACGTTAGGGAAGCATATCAGGGAATTCTACCAGCTATCTAAGGAAGTTTTAGTAAGAGTATTCATCCATGATTCCATGATGAATTCTAGTCTGCTTGATGTTAATTGAATTTCTCGTGAAATCCAGTTAAACATATTGCTTCCTTTCTTCCTTCCTTCCTCCCTTCTTTCCATCATTTTTTTTTTTTTTTTATTTCTTTCACCCTCCTGTGTTATTGATGTGTTCTTGGACAAAGTCTGTCTCCGAGTCAAACTTTGCATGCCACTGGGAAGGTTAAGGCATGTTAGATGCAGTGTAGATTTAGAAAGCAGTGGGTAAATAAGGCTGCTGTGGGTACAGTTACTGATTTACTTTGATTCCTGAGAGGGAGAGGGAGATAGCCATCTGTGTTTTTCTTTCAGAAGAACTCCAGAGTTCTGAAACAAGACTTTTCTCTTACTCGAGATGTCACCAACTACTTTACTTTGAGTCCAGGAACCTATGCTGTCATTCCTGCTACAACAGAGCACCAAGATTTTGAATTTGTCTTACGAATTTTCTTGAAGAATGAATGCTACAATGAGTAAGATACTGATGAGTACTCCAAACAGTCCCAGACTTACAGTGTGCCATGATTTAACAATTCAATGTCAAGATAACTAATGTAGCAATTTGCTTTTAATGCACTCTAGAAGCGTGTTGGGAAGCTCACAGCTTAGTGTTTAGTACCATGTTGAGGGGAATCAGCTGTATACAGTCAGATGGACAGGTGGCCACTGCACAACAGGGCAATAGCTCATTGGCAGCCATCGAGGGTCTCAGCTTTGGTACAAAGAAACGCACAAATGAACAGCAGTTCACAGAATCACAGAATAGTCTAGGTTGGAAGAGACCTCCAAGATCACTGAGTCCAACCTCCGACCTAATGCTAACAAATCTTCCACTAAACCATAGCCCTAAGCTCTATCTACTTTTATTTATTTATTTATTTATTTATTTATGATTTGTTATTTATTTATTTATTTATTATTTTTTTAGACACACGGGTTTTATTTCTTGAAATCACCCAAATAACCAAGACAACTTGCACAGCTCGATACTAAATTAGCTACAAAAGATCTCCCCTTTACGTTACTACCCATTTCAGAACCACTTGCACCTAGCTTAATAGTGTCAGAAGAGACTAACCACAGGCTTGACCTTATACTGCAATTCAACAGTCCTGTGAAGGAGGAAAATCAGAAGTGCTCTGAAAAGTTATGTTCACAGAGAACATGGGCTGCAGTTCAAAAGACCACTTAAGTATAAACCTGAGATCTACAGACCTCAATTGTATCTAAACTCTTGTTTGATCTACTTAACGTCTCTGCATATGCATTGTAAAATAAAACTCAATTCTGATTGAGTTTTAATAAATAAAACTCAGTTCTGACATATTTCCGCAGCTTGCAGGGAAATCTCTCTTAAATGTAAGGAGGACGGAGAACTTCTTTTTCTTAACAGCCATTATATAGTTTCATATGTTGTGCCAGCTGGACCCTGTGTAGATCATGTCCCACTCTGCTCAGTGGCAAAGAAGCAAAGAGCAGTTAAAGGTTTTGACCCCTTCACCCAGTCATCCAATAGGCAGGGCCACAGGAGCTCCCTGTGGGTATAAGAGAGGTGTTGAAGGATAAATTTAACAGAAAACTGATATCCTAGTTCATGCAAAGGCAGCTAGTATCACATTTGCATGTAAATATCTGGGTGTGCATTATTTAAAAAGCAAACCCCAGTGCTCAGTGTTACCAAATAACCTTTGAGTATCAGATATACAGTGCCTTTCCTTTAGTAAGCTTTGTAGTGGAGGCGATTGCTGGTCTTACGTCATAGGCCCATATCTTAATAATGAGAGTGTATTCTAGGCTTTGGCCTCTGGCAAAAATGGCTCAGAACAAATTAAGGCAACTCCTTAGTTATTGGAAAACAAACGTGAGAAATCTGTGCTCTGGGCTAGACTGCCTTCAGTATGATGATTCATGCGCAATATGGCTCAGTCCTTGGATATATCTCTTTCCAGGAGAGCTTGTGACCCTTATACAGCTTATTCAGTGAGGTAAAGCGTGGGTGTGCTGTTCCCATGGGTCTCTGTAGCAGTCACAGCATTGAGAGGCTTGTACAAGGGAGAAGGGAGCATCATCACCATGTGGTCAGAGGACACTGTGGGTTCTTGTGTGGGACACTGTATTCTCTGTCTGGGGTCTGCCACATCTGCAGATCAATGCTCTGGAAAGGCCCATTTTCTCCCAGTGTGACTCTTAATTGTTTTTTAGGAACTCAGACTCCCTGCTCAACCCAATGCTGCCAACGGTAAGAGTCCTGAAAACTGATACAGATACTAGTGGTGGGGATGGTTCCTAGTGAAAGCCACTTCTACTGACCCCCCTTCCCTGTACACTGGATACCTCTCTGCTTTTGTTTCACCAACCAGTAACTGTCCCTCTGGCACCCCAGTCAAGGTGGGAGAGCAAGTGTGTACAGGCTGGAGTACCTCTCTGGAGCGATGAGAGTCACAGCCAAGCTCTTCCTCTTCACATATGTAGCTTTCAGAGCCTGATTTCTGAAGGAAACAAATCTTATACAGTCCCTTTGTAGGCCTGACTGTCCTTGCCACCTTTAATACATTGACCAACCAAATATAGCAGGGTGGAAAGCATTTCAAATGTAGTCAGTTCTTGCACTGTCTATGAAATGGGTATGAATCCAAGAAGAAGATGGGGAAAAAACTGATTTAAAACTCACAAATCAGTGTGACCACGTTTTAGAAGAACTCACCTGAGAGAGCGGTTGTACATGTCTCCCCATGGGAATGGCTTCATTTAGTGCTTGCACTCTATAAAGCATAGGAGTCCATAGAGGTGAGGCCCAAAGCAGACTTCTGATTTTCACCTAGATAATCTTCACAGACATAAGGGAAATTACACTTCAAAACTGGGTGCACCTCTAGTTCAACCTGCATTTCAGCCTGTCCAATCCAGTTGCTGGACTTCCCTTACTGTGAACTGTGCAAGTTGCCAGACCTGGTCCAGTCCAATGCTGCTGTGTCACTATTTGCTTGTAAAACCATACCACTGAGCAAGTTCGTACTTACAGCAGTGCAAAGTCCTTCCCTTTCAATTCATTTTCCAGCCTGCAATTAAGCCCCATTAGAGGTATAGCATAAATAGCGGCTTATCTTTTTCCACTGACAAGCTGTCAGTTTACTTGGCTGTTGTCATTAGCCAATGTTTTGACTGACAAATTATGGTACCCCCACTTTCTGCTCCTGCTCAGGCAGTTGGGCTGTTCTTTTCTTGTCCTCTCTAAAGCTCTATTTGGATTTGTAGACTGCTGCCTCCAATAATTTTGTAACTGAATTATTTATGTCCATACTTATTCTTTCATCCAGGTTGTACCAAGACAGAACCAAGACAGCTCCTATAAGGCTCTCTTCCTAAGATATGCTAAGCAGGTACGCTATCTAAAGCATCTTGCTGAAAAATAGTAATATTAAAATTGGCATGTGGACTTGCAAAAAGAACACTAATCTCCAATGTTTATACCAATCCATTTAGAATAATGCTTTTTGGAAATGTAGCTTCATCCACAAGTGAAAACCCCCTGGAAACAGTATTGATTTACCTGCCAAAACCCCCAGAAAAATGGAACATTCAGTAGGGATAAAATGTCTAGCTCCATATTTCAGAGGAAGACTGGAGATTTGTGGTTGTGCTGGTGATGGGCTTGCATATGTACTTTATTTGGCTTTGATTTGTTTATGTACAGAAAGTGATTAGAAAGCTTTGTGTATCCCCCCTCTCATCAGCATCATTTTCCCTTTGCCTTTGCAGCAGTTGGAAATCAGACATCAGTGAGTGCTTGAGTAATTGATTCCTGCTTTTTCTGAGCCAAACTATGCGCATTCACAGGAGATGCTTTTAATGGTTTAACAACCCATTATAAAAAACCTGTTTGACTTAGTCAAGAGAAAGAAAAAAATCACTGCCAAAAGTCTTTGCACAGTGGACCTCTTGCAGTTAATAATTGTACCAATGCATTAAGGCAAAAATGAACAAGGGCTGCCATGCTGAAAGCTCTGGCAATGTCTCGGACAGGGAGACAGTCTGGCTTGCTAATGGGTTGGGCTGCTCAGAGGGAAGCAGGCAGAGGTGCCTGTTTTTGCATCCTGCCCACCCAGTTGCCTGATGTCCTGCCACTTGGTGACTTCCCAGCTTGGGGGCTGGTGAAGAGGATGTGGCTGAAGTGAGCAAGTGTTCCCATCACCACTGAAAACACCCCGTGTTGATGGGAGGGCCTGTAACTCCCCTGCATACACTCAAAGAGAAGGGCAGACCATGGTCCAGCAGCAAGAAGGGCTTTGTTGTGCTCCTGGGTGGGTGCTGCTCAGTTATGAGCAGAGGTCCTTCTTGGTTGCCATGGTGCATGGGTAGAGGTATTTGGGGCAAAAGTGAGGCAGGAGAAAACTTAGCACTCACAGACCTCTTTGCATTTTATTCTGCATTAGGGCTCCGCTATTGATGCCTTGCAGCTGCGACAACTCCTTAACGAAGTGGTCCTGCAAGGTAAAGCTTTTACAACCCAGCTAATGTCTTTGGTGCTTCCCTGTCCTTAGTCTAGTGTAAATTAGACAGAGGATTTAGTAATGTCTTGATGGTCTTCAAAAAATCCTCAGTGTGGCTCATCACAATATGGGATCTCGAAGAATGAGAAATGTCTTCACCAATCTTCCTTTACGTGCACAGCAGTGTGGTTTAATAAAATAAATAAATAAAATCAAAGAAATGTTCACATGAAGAGGGCAATGCAGTCCAGATCGGCTGCTGACAGACTCTTTAATGCCATCAGCAAAGCCATGCATCTGCATGACACCTGAATTTCACCCTCCCCTCCCAGTCCTGCCCTAGGAAGAGCCTGTGCTCCACAGACCTGTGGTACTCCCTTCTGACCCCTGATGTCCCCACAGCCCCCATGAGCCCTCCTTCCTGCTCCATGCCCCACCAGTTCTAGCAGGAACTCAGTCCCCGGCCAGGCTTCTTCAGCAAGGACCGCAGAGAGCTGTGTCCCTTGCTCTCTTCACTGTTCCCCCAGTTTCCCCCAGCTCTGCCCTGGCCTGTGTCCCTCCTCTGCAGAGGCCTCAAGCTGGTTTTCAGCATTTCCCACACTTCCTAACCTACCCACCTCAAAAACAGCATGAGATAATCATACACATATCTCAGATTGCTCCAGAACTCACTAGTTCAGCATGGCCTTTCATATCACTGACCTTTTAATAATCCTCATTCGAAGAGTCTTCTGTTTCCATCAGGGTAGGCAAAGACTGTACAGAGCAGCTATCTGTGAGCCCCAGTGGAGCACCTGCCCTTCAGGAAGGAAGCCATAGAGGTGTTTGAGACACTTCAAACTCCTTCAGTGGACCTCAGCCTGTTATGTCACCCTTTTTTGTTATGTGAGCCTTCAGACTAGTGTCCTCCTTCCCTCCCACTGGTGTCTTGGATACACATCTGGCACCCCCCTCACTCTTGCTGATTCCATCTCTTTTGTCAATCCTTGCAGATGAAATGGCCAGCCTTGGAGGAAAATTCAGCTTTGATTCATGCCGAGGCATTTTAGCTCTGATGGATGTATCCTTTCAAGCAGAAGCAATAAACTTCCCTAGTGCAGCCCATCCTTTCCTTGAGTTATGGCTGAGCTGAGCCTCCCGGTGTAAGAACCTGCAAGTAAATATTAGCCTCATTCCTCGATAAATAACTGTAATGGAGGATATGCAGGACTTTGCCATGCATGCCCTAGCTCTGGGAAGTCTGCTACCTCCACCTAGCCACTAACTCTTGGCTCTCACTGTGGGACCCAGGGGCTTGCTAAGCTTCACCCTCAGTGCAGGCCGCAGGCAGGGCCTGAGGTGAGGAGGCCGTGCAGAGCCTAGGCACAGCTCGGTGCTCTCTCTTCCCTTACAGCTGAAACCACCTGAAATGAGCCTGTGATGGCAGCTCAAATGGCTTGCCAGCATTGACAGCAAAGCTGGTGTGTGGGGGGGGAAGCATTGTCACTGCCCAATCACAGTCACAAGGCTATTCATCCTGTCCAGTGTATCTTCCCTGTTTAAATGGATCACAGTTTTTTTACTGTTAAAAAGACAACATTGACAATACATTGCTGGCCATTGTAAAACAACAGGACTCCTTGATGAAAACATTAATTCTTCCTTGTGTGTTTTCTCCCACTTGCTAGTTCACTGTCTCCTTTCTTCCATGCCATGGAATAACTTTGAGACATTGTCAGACTTCTAGAAGCTGCTAGGGAATGAATGAAACTGACCTGCAATCCCTCTCTCTTTCTAGCTTTCTGCATCTAGCAAGCAAAAGATATTTTTTCCCCCTTTCCAAATCCCCTCCTGGGCTCAGTGGACACTGTGAATGCATGGCACGTGCAGGGAGCTGATGAAACCACTGCTCTGCTTTAATTCAAGATGGATTTTTTATTCTCTGTACATACAGCCTAGGTACAGTGTGACCTATCCTGGCCTGCAAAGACAGTATCAGCTTTTTTTCAGTCAGTTTTCACCCCTGGGGTCCTGTTGCTCATGGTAGGGAAGTGTTTTCTTGCCTGCAGCATATGCATAGCTCAAGGGCTGCTGCTGGCATCTGAGAGCAGTCTCTAGGATCCGCTCCTTGTACTCTTGGCTCCTTCGTTGCCTGTTCTTCCAGGATGATCCAGTCAGAACTGATGTTGTGCTGCCCCATGCACAAAGGCACGTCAGTGTGCACACATGGCCTGGAGCATGCAGTTCTGTTCCTCCCTAAGACCTGCTGTACTCTGTGGCTAAATGTCAGCTGAAGTTATCACTGCAGGACCCCTTGTGGTTAAAGACATCATGTAGGTAGAAACATTTTGTTTGTGAGCACAGGTGTGAGCAGCTGTACAAATTGACAGAAAAAAAAAAGTGAATTTAACTCCGAGAATAATGGAGACCAAGAAAGATCTCGGCTTTCTCGACAGAAAGTAACAAAGAGAAGCGACTACATCTTAAGACTTTATGTGAAGACAGCATTCTCAGGAATGAAGACATGATCAGTTTTAGCTCTCATGAACTGTTCAATTCTTAACTAAATGCACAGACGAATTCGAATGGAAGACTCACACTGCAGGAGTTTGGGAGCCTCTGGCAAAAACTCACCAAGTACATGGTATATGTGGGGTGCTCTCTCTTCTCTGCATTACTATGCTCCTGGGTTTTTCATCACTAGGGTGCAGACACTCCGTGATATTAAAGTACTGTGAGGAAAAATGTAAAGTTTGCATGCCTGGTGGGTCAGATTTCTATCCTCTCATGCAAAGGCTGAGAGCTCAAGAAGCAGTGGGGTGGTGTGAAGTGCTCTGAACAAGGAACCAAGGGTTTCCTAAAGCAAGGAACACTGAGGAGGCAACTTTTTTTAAAGCTTTCTGAGCTGAAATGAATTATTGAACAAAGTCATCTGAAAAACGTCACTTCCTCAGTGCTGCAGTTTGTAGCAGAAATGTGTAGGATGTGATGAAAGTTTTCTTGAGATAAATGTCTCTGCTCCAAGATAAGCATGAGCTCTGGAACCAGTGAGAACAATAGCTTGGTATTTAGGGTCGACGTAAATTCAAGCAGCTTGTCTGAGTCAGGTCCTTCTTCCTCCAGTTTTGCTGCAAGAAGGGAAGATTTCCTGAAGCCTCAAAGTTCGGTGGGATGTCTTTGTTTTATCCTCTCTCAGGGTAGTCTGAGGTCACCTAGGACAATGGGGTGCCAGTTCCCCATTGAGCAACAATGCCCTTCCCACTAACAGCACCTCGGGTGTGGTTTGTTGGGGAAGATGACCCCATGCCATTCTGGCATGCAGGGACTCCTGGCAGATTTTGGCAGATTTGTGTAATAGGCAATGTCTTTTTGTCAATGTCTTTTTGTCAATGGAGGTATAGTCATTCCTGTTTCTGCCTGTGCATGCAAACCAGGGAAAGTAAGCGAAAAGGCTTCAACTCACCCAAAACTGGGATTTCTTATTCTTATATATATTGATCAGGACTTGTAGCAATGGGTCTTCTTTGTCATGGTTACTCCATGACATTCAACATCTGCTGAATTTCCTTCCAGCAATTTTATTAAGGAAGGAAAGCATCCTACATAATTAAATGTAGTGGTAAATTTTGGGAATGGTGATATGTGCTTGAATCTGCCATTATACTGTTTTTCAGGATCTCTTCAGGAGGGAAGATAGAAATAATTCTGGATTTCTTGACATATCTGAACTGAAGAGTGCAATACAGACAGCAGGTATGTCCAGATATGCTTAGCAGCTCCCTTTTCTGTCTTTGCAGGAAAGGATGAAAAAGAGAGGAAAGTTGAAAGAGTTCGGATTACACAGAAGTGCCAGTTAGATCACAGCTCTGCTTAGAGGACTGCATTATTTCAGGGCATTGAGACAGAAAATTCATTTCAGGGAGGTGTCTTTTCCTTGCTGCACGGCCTTCTGCCCACCCATGCAGCATCATCCACCCTTTGCACTACAGCAGGGGAGCCAACAGAGAGATGCAGAGAAGCACAACATTGGCCAGAGCCTGCAGGGTCTCTCTAGGTCATGGGCAAATTACACATCAGGGGAAAGGAGCAAGGAGCATGCACATAACCCAGTTCCTGCAGCTACTGTCTGTGGCAGTGACTAAGTCTGTAAGGGAAAGCCACAGTGACAAACATTTATTTAGTTTGCACTGACCTCTGTTGGCTACATGAATGCTGAAACTTGCAGTGAGTGCATGGTACCCCTTCACACGAGCAGAGCATTTTAGCTGGGTCATCTCTCCAGAGACGTTGTGCAAGAAATACAGCTCATAGACAACAACACTCTTGTAACTGCACAGTAGAGAAACTCCCATCTGGGTACCTGGAGCTTGGTGTGGTGTTGTCCCTGTAAGGAACCTGGTGCAAGGAGCACCAGGTTCTGTGGAAACAATCAGCTCAAAGGATGTGTTGTTTTTTTTGTTGTTGTTCCTGAGAGGTAGGCAAAGTGTTTGCGTATGACTAAGGAGTGCAGCACTAATGTGCCAAATGTCAAAACAGAAGCTGCCAGGCCAGTTCTGTTAGAAAGGCACTAATGTGTAAAACTGTGAGAAGTCCTGGCAGACAAAACACTGCAACTATTTGAAGGGATAAAAAGGCACTATGAAATGGCAAGTTCATTACATGTTAGGCTATAAGCAGTTCTGAGTGGAGAGGGGAAAGAAAGTTGTGAACTCATTCTTACCATCTCTTGAGCCAGGCAGCTGCATTTGTATTTGGCTATGCGTTAGGATGATCTTGGTCCTGACTTTTAAGCAGAAAGGAGTGGGCAGCCCCAGAAAAAGTCTGAGAATGGCACTAATGTACTGAAATATAGCTCTAAGCCAGCTGTGCCTTGAAGTGTTCAGTGACCAGCTCTTCCCAGGGAAAAACTGGAGCATGAGCTTAATTTTCACTGTTGTCCTAATGCTTCAAAGCATTATAATGATAGTTCACATCTTCTGCCAGAGTAGAGCAGGCTAGCTGCATTAACATCAGTGCTGCCCTGACATGCAGGAGCACAGGCCTTGGATATTTACAGACACCTCTCTGGCAATACTAAATGCATCAAAATAATGTAAAATAGGGAAACATAAAGTCACTACCTTCAAGCTTGACTAAAACCAGAGCAAGGAATCCAACAGATAAAAGGTATGGGAGTAAGCACATAACAAAAAAATAATAAATAAATAAATAAAAACATAACTGAAATATCTTGGAAACAGAGGATTTACACTTCAGTATTAATGAGGTTAATTGAGAGACATTGCCAGGTGAGTAAATTTCAGAGCAAATGCATCCCAGACTGAACATGCCAAATTGTCAGTGTTTTACTATTGTAAGACATGGTTAGAGCGTCTCTCAAACAACACTGCCATGCTTACTGGAATCTGTTCTCCAGAGAGAGTTTGACTGTCTTCAAAGGGTAAAAACTGCCTTCAAAGGGTTAAAAAAAGAGGTAGGATGCATTTCTCACTGCTACAGTGGTTCTTGGCAGGGTTTAAAACAAAAATCAAAGAAAAAAAATCATTATTTATATATTTTTAATTACTAAATTTTCCTCATAGAAAAATAATCTAAAGTCAGGTTTATCTTAATTTGAAGCACAAATGTTTTTCCTTTATTTAAATATTCAGCATTGTGTGTCCAGTTTCTGGTGGAGGCCTTTTCCAACTACGCTTATGCAACCAGATTTTGTCAATGCTGGGTGCTAACCCACCTCCGTCAGCTGCATCTCCCCCTACACAGGTGCAGAATATCATTTTTTTCTTTTCTGCTCACTCAATTAATTTGGCTCCATTATGAGTTCATTAAGACTGAAAAGTTTAGAACTGGTTGGAAAAAGCAGGAGAGCCACTTCACTTGCAGCTGAGCTGCTAAAAACGGGAGCTGAACAAATGAGACTTTTTCTGAAGTCTCAGAGAATGCCTGAACTGAAGCTATCAGTCCAGCTCTCTGCAGAAAATTTCTTTTATTTAGTAAATCAGCTTTCAGACCAAAATATATTTAAATCTTTTCTTGTGTACCCAGCACATTTACGGTAGTTTTATTTAACTAATAAAAGGCTCGTTCTAAAAGGCAATTTTTGTTCATTCAATTGAATATCAATTTCCATCCAAATAGACTGTGACACTAATACTGAATAATCAGCTAATAAAAAAAGAAATGAACACTTTACCATTTTCTAATATAAGAGAAAATGTAAAAATTAAGAATCCTGGGTGGGCTATACTGTATAATACCATAAGCACATGGTATATCCCCGCTTAGCAGAAAATACCAGTGGCATTGTGCTATGCTCAGACTTTAACAGTCACGCACAAATAAAATCATCCTTTCTAATAGAAAATAAAAGCTAAAATTGCAAAGTAAGATAATCCTAGAATATTTAATTGTGTTTCTTGCTTGCTGACCTAAGCCACAATTGGAGTGAGTAACTAGAAGGGCTTTGATTTTCCATCACTCTACCCCAAATCTTGTTCCCAAGCCTGGGGGGAATAGAAGATGCCTTGCAGGGACTCAGAGGAGAACCAATCTGACAGGGTGCAGGGATGGAGGGGAGGCCATGGCTTCTTTGTAGGGTCCACAAGACCATCAGGGCCAGTCTGTCATCCTGCAGTGAGTCATTCCCCTCTGCTCTACAGGTCTGGCCATCAATGAGCAAGTCCTGCACCTGGTGTCCCTGCGGTTTGGTGATGTTACCAGGAGAATCGGCTTCTCTGACTTCATGTGCTGCATGCTGCGCCTTGAAACCATGACCTGTGAGTCTTGGCACTCGGGCCTGGGGTCAGGCAAGGGACATGGCAACTTTATCACAAGGGAGCCTGCAAAGCCAGACGGAGCAGTGGCAGGAAGCAAGGGGAAAACTGCTGGGCACAGTAATACAGGCCTACAAAATAGCAGGGAAATAATGAACCTGCCAAAAGTCGAGGCACAGTCCTGGCACCTCTCTGGGCAGGCTGTTTGCCAAAAGCCAGGTTCTCCTCCTGTCTGCAGGGGAAACCAGCATGGTGCTGGGAGAGAAGGGCTGGGAATACAGCAGTGGATGCACCGAAAGGGGGCAGGAAAAAAGGATGGCTTCCAGATTCCCGTCAGAACACCTGTAGCCTGCTGCAGCACCATGCTGCCCAGCAGAGGAGCAAATGTGATGTATTTTCAGAGCTTTTTCAGGGGCTACTGCTGACAATGCTTTTTGCTGCATGCATTTAGCCTGACCTCTGCAGGCTTATTTTGGAGCTCCCATGCACTAAGGAAGACTCATTTTCTACAATATACCTGCACTGGTGCTGTTTAAGACAAGCTTGAGCATCCTGTTCTGCAGCACAGCTTCCTCCAGGGTGGCATTGCCAGTGCCATAGAAAGGACACTACCCAGTGAGGAGGAATGACACAGTTGTGGTAGTTTTACCTTGTACAGTACAGTACCTTGTACAGCCCCAGTACAACAACATGTCTCAAATGGAAGAATGGAAGGCTTTCTGTTTTGGTTATAAGTCAGAAAGTCTAAACCACAACAAGAATAAGTGCCTGTTTCTTTTTTAAACCAACTTTTTCGTTTTCCCACCAACTTCATTACAGTTCTCCCAGCTTTTTGGTAAGGAGAAGGTGTGAGACCCTTCTCAGTGAAACACAAAAAGTGATGTAACTTTCCAAGATTTATTGACTCACCTTGGAGGATTAGAAAGCAAGTATTCTTTATTAACAGCGCTAGGTACATGGGAGATAGTACTTATTTATGGTACGTCGATATACATATTCACGCAGTTTTCCAAGAAAGGTCAGGATTTATGTTAATGTTTCTGAGAACTCGTTATCATATTGTCCCTCCTACTTTAGCATGCACAGTACCCTCTGGTGGTCGCACTTTGGGGTCTTTCTGATGAAGGCTCTTAGTCTTCTTCACCTTGTACTTTTCTTTTTTCCATTTTGCACATGCTCTGTCGTTGTTTACCACTTCATCAGTTTTGCTTTTTTCAAACTCAGCTAATTCAATTGTTTGAGTTCTACTTTGGGCACCGTGTTCCTTCTTCAGCCTTGATGTTGTGGCTAGAGCTGTCTTGTTGTGCGAGGCCTATCCAACAATTTAACAATTGCAGCAATCCTTTCAGCTTTCACTGTATTACATATTTTGTATTTTATACTCTTTGTTTCATCAGTGAGAAGACAACTCAATTTCTTGTGTTGTGTCTATCTATTTTCTGCCAAGGAAGGACTGTTTGTAAACAAAAGTGCCTAAAAATAAGGGTAGTTTGTTTTACAAAAACATCGTTTTTACTACTATAATTGTAAGCATTTTGACTAGAAATACTGATAGCTAAATAAATCCAGCAATTGTAGCCCATGTACTAGAACACTGCTACAACAATTTAGCTCATCTTTGGAATGAGCTGAGTTTCAGCAGCACATGGAAATGAGCATTCATTTTTTTGCATGTTTTACCACTGATGTTTTATGGGCCCCCAGTGGTCAGTGGATCTGCCTGGGTGATGCTGCCTAAACTTCCATTTTAAGAAAGTACAGAAGCAGCTCAGAAAGTCAGAATATGTCTTGATTTTAATACTTCCATTAAAATCAGACAAGTTTTAAAGACCCATATTTTTATGATGTCACTTGCTGTAGATAGAAATTCTTATACCTAAAGCAGTAAAATAGCATATTATTTTTAACATCATAAAAACATCCTCTTACATTTTAAGTGCCAGTATAAAGACAACTCCTTTAGAATGGTTTGGAAAATAATCTCTAAAGTTTCATTGCTGTCTATAATAAGTGTCTAAAGTGCTCTCAAGTCTTTCAGTTATCATTTTACAGAGGGTTTAATGTGGAATACGTTTTTCAAATCATTGTGAGTAAGATTTTTAGAGGAGAGGAGCATAACGGAGACAAGTTTGAATAAAAGTCAGTCCACCTTTATGATGAAGTGAATGCAGCAGTGGAGATAAACCTGTCCCGTTAAACCATCACTCAGCCTTGCAGGATAGCCAGCGAAGAGATGAGACTCAAACCAAAAGTAGCAGCTTCTTTGCATACTCTATTTAACTGAAAGTAATGAAGTAGTACAGGGGCAATTCTGATTAAATGTAACCTCAGCACTGCAGTTTGTTCCTAGAAAGACTGCTGAGTGCAAGCAGCCCTGCAAATACATCCTTCTCAAGGGACTGTGTGCACTATGGTGATTTCTTTGTTCCATACACTTTCTCCAGAACAGTGTAGGGTGGATGTGTTTCATTGTGTTAGCCATGCCTTCTCTCTACTCTGGGTCATACAGGTAGCTCTGGTTGCCTGTGAGCCCAGGAAAACAGTGTCCTAGGGGGCTGATGAGGAATGGGCCCTTATGCCCTGTTCCTACACCCTCCCAGCAGCCTTCTATTTGTCTAAAGCTGGATAGGTTTTGAAACATTCATGAACCTACAATGCCCTTTCTATTTGGGCTGGGAAACATTCTCCTAGAGAAATGTTTTTACTGTTTACAACAGCACATTTCTAAGAGAAAAGTAATAACAAAATAAATAGGAACTTATAATACTGTTTCTACTTCATCCAAATTATTGGGTTTGAACATTTCTTCTAGACAAACAAATAGAAATATGCTCATAGAATATCAATATTGAATAAATTTAAATTTTCTGATGGCAATGTGTACTGTCAGAAAACTTTAAGCAACGTTAATTTCAAATTCTAGATGAATAACAGCAGCATCTGCATTTATATTCTGTGGAAAACGCTTGTAAGGCATAATAATGACTTCAAGAGAATCACTTTCCTCAGGCCACACCGTAATTGCTCACTACCAGGGAGGATGGAAACGACCAACAGAAAGTCTCCCTGTGGGAAGATATTTTTCATTAGTTCACCATTTTTCCTGTCATTCTTCAGGCACAAGGTCCTATCGAAACAAATTATGAGTAGATGAAAGCAGTCACACTGAGCACTCCCGTTCCTACATTAAGGGCAACGAAGCTGGTGAAAGGTCTAGAAAACAAGTCTTATGAGGAGCAGCTGAGGGAACTGGGGTTGTTTAGCCTACAGAAACGGAGGCTCAGGGAAGACCTTATCACACTGTATGATTACTTTAGAGACTATAGCAAGGTGGGGATTGGTCTCTTCTCCCAAGCACCAGATGATAAGATGAGGGTAAATGGCCTCAAGTTGTGCCAGGGAGGTTTTAGTCGGATATTAGGAGGAATTTGTTTACTGAAAGGGTTGTGCAGCATTGGAATACGCTGCCTAGGGAAGTGGTTGAGTTGCCATCTCTGGAGGTCTTTGAGAAACACGTATATGTAGAACTCAGTAGCATGGTTTACTTTAGTACTAGGTTAAAGGTTGGACTAGATGATCTTAGAGATCTCCAACCTGAATGATTCCATGATTCTATGATTTTTGCCAAATTCTGGACCTGTAGTTGGGATGTTTTTACAGGCTGTGATGCAAGGGCTAAGGCAGAGGGGTACTCGGCACAGAAATAAGATGTGGCTAGGCAAGACATCCCAGAACAAGGACCACAGCTCTGCTACTTGGCTGCTATGGACTTATTTTGCAGACTGCATTGCATTCTTGCTTTCTCCTCATGAAATAATATTTTCTTTATTCTACCCCTAGGTGCATTTCAAAACTTGGCAAATGGTGGACCACAAATTTTGGTGACGGCAATGGAGGTAAGGATGCTTGTTCCTTCCTTCCAGCTCCACAGTGGGACCATCGAGTATGTTAGCAGGTTGAAGCTAAAGGTGGTGTGTTAGTGCCACAAATATTGCCATGAGTTTTGCTGCTGATGCCAACAGTGGCAAAGGTTTTGCTTGGCTGTGTGTGCTTAATAGACATCCAGGAAGTATTTCGCTGGGGCTTTCCAGCCATAGTCATGCAGCCTTGCTTATGCGAGGACAGCTCTGTGGTGGCCATCCATGTCAAAACACTTGGTCTTCCCTTGCTATCCCCATCCTGTCATTGGTGAAAATATTGCATTGAGGTGAGACAAAACCTGCACCCTCAGGCCACACGGGGAGGTCAGAGACATTGACTTGATGCCCAGGGTGCATTTTAGGGATAAGGTTTGCTGAGCACCCAAAAACTCGGTGCTCTGGGGCTTCATCAAGATGAGGTACTGATGGAGCAAAGCAGGCAGGGGCAGGAAGGTGGCAGCTGTGCCCAGGGGGCACAAAGTGGGTAACGTGGGGTCAGCTTGCAGTGGGGAACCGGGGCTGGGTGAGACGTGGCTGCTGATGAGCAGCAGGTGATGGCTGTAGTATTTACCAAGGAGGTAAGTACTAGAGCTGCAGCATTCCCCAGGCATGGGTTATGTTCGTAGCTGTGGTGATGCTTGGCACAATGAACAGCCATTGTAAGAGCATTGTGGTCCTGTCCTGTAGCCTGAGAACCTGTCTGTGTCTGAGAGCACCAAAACTGGTGTCTTCAATGAGGTCATAATGCAGGGCTGAAAAGGGAAGAAAACTGGCTATTTCCTCCCGAAAAGTACCCACTCCAGTGGAGTATGATGGTGTGGGAGTGGTCAGAACTGCCAGGTGTCTCACACTGCTGGACTTTTCTAGGAATAAATTCATACAGCAACCACCAGACAGCATCGTGGCATGGAAAGG
Source organism: Oxyura jamaicensis (assembly GCF_011077185.1). Lineage (NCBI taxonomy): Eukaryota > Metazoa > Chordata > Aves > Anseriformes > Anatidae > Oxyura > Oxyura jamaicensis. The sequence goes on from NC_048895.1 coordinate 9,179,817, forward strand.
GCAGAAAATGGGGAGGATTTTGGCTCCTCGGGGATTTTGGTGGGGGGGGGGAGAGCGGCTGGGTGGGAGGGCTTTGTGGCAGGGATGCGCAGAGGCAGGAAGATTTAGGGAGATGGTGTCATTGCTCCAGTGCTTCACCTTCTGGTTGTCCATTGTTTTCCTACTTTTTATTATTTTAATTTACTTCCCTCTTCCTTTCAAAATATGTATATAGCTTTTCTCTTCTTTCTTTTCTTTTCTTTTCTTTTTTTTATTTTTTCACTTTTTTTTCTTTTTTCACTTTTTTTTCTTTTTTCACTTTTTTTTCTTTTTTCACTTTTTTTTCTTTTTTCACTTTTTTTTCTTTTTTTCTTTTTTCAAAGCTTATCCACAGTTTTCTATTCAGGAGGCCTGCTGTTGCTCTACCCCCAGCGCAGCTCCTCCTATCTGCAGCTCATCAAATGGCTGTTGAAAACAGAATCCTATTTAAAACTATTAAAAAAAAATAATAATATTTTAAATAAAAAAATTGGGCCTGCCCCTTTCCGGGGGTTTTCGTCCGTCGCCCCCCCCCCCCCCGGTGCGCGGAGCACTCTGGGAGTTGTAGTTCCTCCACCACCTGGCCGTGCTGGGGAGAAGATGGCGCCCCCCCCCCTTAGTGAAGCATTACTATCTAAATGTGCCTTTTCTTTTTCTCTTTCCAGTGGCTGACCCTTGTCATGTACATCTGAAGACTTGTCCGAGCTCTGTGTGGCTGGTGAGAAATCTCCTCAGTACTATACACACTGGGACGAAAGGGGTAGGTGCCCTTACCTTGGCCACTGCGAACATGAGTGGGCTGCTTCACCAAAAGCTCACCCTGAGTTACGGGTGGTTTTGAGAGGTAGAGAAAAGGTGAGAGCTGCACTGTGAGGGGGGCTGGGAGAGGTTGCCAAAGGCGAGTGAGTGCTACAAAAGGAATTGGTCTTCAAACGTATTTATTTATTTATTTTCCTGGTGAACTGCTGATGGCATTATCGGTTGCTCAGACCACCAAGGGCTCAGTTCACCACATGCCCTCTCTTTCCTCATAAGGTGATACATGTTCAGTAGATGAACTAGTAAAATTTATCTTTTCTGTCTTCTGAGAGATGGAATTATTCCTTCATACCTTACATAGAACCAGCAAATTTAAAGGCAACTAGAGGGTTAAGTATAGAACTTTTTGGCCAATCTGATTTTACATTTTTAACCAAAGTGTGTAATTAATTTACCTTTGAACAACAATCCCCACCTTGTGTTTCATTTGATGTTTAACCCTTTCATGTCAGGCCTGGAGAGTTTACCTGAATTTTCCAACTTTGCTAGTTGGTTCTAATGAAGGGCTCTGCTTTTTCCTACAAAACTTGTCCAGTTTATACATCCATAAACCACCTCAGCTATTGTGCTTCTGGTAATCCACTGGAATGCAGCTGTTCCCAGTTGCAATGGTAAAGCAGTAGTGCTGGTCCCAGACAGTTGGCACTGAGGAGAAAACAGGGACAAAAACCTAGTCCTTAGAGAAAAGGCACAATGAAGAGCCATTGTGTTGAGGTTGAATCCGGGAACTCACTGAGCACTCTTGGGCAAAGTCACTCACTTGCCTTACCAACCCAGATCAAAAACTGAGTGAAGAAAAACAAAAAAACCATGCTCCCTCCTCCCCCAGGATCTTAATTGGAATTCACAGACTGCATCCATATGAGGTTTCCTATAGTCAGGTATTGTGATAAATAATACATAAACAGAATTTCTGGTATCTCACATCCTATTTCTGAAGGCAGATGACATTGGATGCCAGCTTCAGTGAGAAGTTAAAGGAGAAATACATAAGCTATTACAGGCCCCTGGGGATAGAGCGTGGTGGATTCAGACTCAAGGCGGGGACAGTTCTGCACCTTTCATCCTTGGCTCCAGGACATCATTCATGCTCAGCTGCTCCTCTGTCTTGCCTGCTAATTGCATCTGGTGGACACAACTGCAGCAGCAGCTGAGCTTTACTGCCCATCACTGTGATGCCTTCACCCCTCTGAGCTCTCTTTGTACATAGTTATTTACCTAAATGTTTGCCCTTTGCAGACTTGCCTTGGACAAAACACTTTCCCTTTGTCACAACAAAGCTGTATTTTGATGTATTGATGTTGTATAGAAACAGGTTATTCATAACAACACCTGCCCCTTGCACCACACTATGTCATTATGTAAATACGAGACTCGAAGGACCTCATCTTGGGGGATGAAGTTGCTTAAATTACTACCTAAAAAGATATTCATAGTCTATTTAGTCTCCTTTCTTCCTTTCGTTAATCATTCATAAACTGATCATAAGTTCTGCAAATATATAATTAATCATAACTTTCACTTAACAGTTTTGAATGAAGTTATACCTGTAGGGTGTTCATAAGCAGTTCACATCAGCAATTTACCAGTTGCTAACAACTGGTGATTGGGCAGTCACAGCATGGGCCCCTCAGAGAACTGAAACTCTATCAACTAGAGCCTAAAAAATCATGAGTGATGTGATGACGTGGATTTTGTTGGAAAAAATCTGTCAGAAAAAATACTGTCAATTATTTCTAAAGACCTACGTCCAGCTGTCTGTATGAGTCTCTTTGCCTTTGTTTTAGGTGGCTTTTCTGCTCCTTGGTGTGAAACAGCTTGAAGCTATCCCATACAAAAGCCATCCGTGGGGCTCTTGGAAAAACAGTATCTGTGAAGGCATGAAGTCAGGCTTTCTTATGGATATTCACTTATGCTCGATGGCACTCAGATGTCTGGACTTACAGTCCTTCTCAGGTGGACTGGAGTTGTTTTGGAGAGAGAAGAAAGATCCATGGGTAGTACTGGTAGTACTTCATGGCCTAGGCAGGCTGGAAGTGCTGACTGTAATCGCCTCTCATCTTTGTGTAAATAGTGTGGCCGGTTTTCCTGCCTCACAGAAGTCGGGAACAGCTCTGTTAGCTCCGTTGCAAATAAGAACAGAGTCAGGCCCTTTATTTGCAAGGACTGTTTATTGCTTAGATAATAAAACCAATTAAGACCGTTTTTTTGAATTAATTCTTAATTTGCTTTTGTGACATTTCTAAATGCCAGAAAAAGGTTGGAGAAATTATTTGTAATTAATGAATAGCACCAGGAGCTTTGCCATTTTTTTACACTTTATTAAAAGATAAGGAAGTCTTATGTATGTTCCTCAGCTGTAGGGATTCAACTTTACTTGCTACGTAAGTGAAGAGGCATATTAGAAACATAGAACATTGTTCAGTGGTTTTTGTCTGATTTCCAGCATGTGCATCAGGACTGTTTGGGAAGAGACACGATTATCTGAATTGCATTCTCTTTCTCTGTCGTGATGTCTTTAAAAGGGCCTCTTCTGATAAAATTGCTGCTCAAATATTTAACTTAAATATGCTAAATAACTGTAGCCTCTCAGTAGCCCACACACAAACTCCACTTCCATACTTTTATCATGATGATAAAAGCAAATCTAGTGATCTATTCCATTCAACTATTGAATAAAAAAATCTCTGAGGTCTCTCTTTGTGTAAATGCCAAAAAGATGGATGCAAATGTCGATGGATGAAAGCAGTTCCGGGTAGTCATGGCAATATCATTCATACCGTGCCTCACCCAGACCCTCTGCACAATTTTCCATCAAGGTATCCACACACAAGCCACAGATTCACTCGTCTGGCAGTAAGATGTTACATGCTGGAGCAACAGCTACATCACAAGGTAAAGTCATTTTGCAGCAATGTCGCATTCTGCAGCTCGGAGAGCATTACTCATGTAGGTAAGTCTTACGCAAGCAGGGCCACTGAACCCACCCTTTCACAGAAAATGTGGGGCAGAGGGAAATCAGTAAAATTACACTACTCCGATATTTTTCAGTCATTTTGAAACAAACCAGTAAGATTAATGCATAAAGAGCAATTGTTAAAACCCTATTTTGCAGACAATATATTACTTTTCCTGTAGTTGGGATAGATGTATTTGTATGGAAGGTAATTCTGCCTGTCAGGAGACAAAGATCCTTGGCTCTATTAATTCGGTCTTGCACAGACTAAAATGTTTCTTTTTTATCAATGCAGACAACAGACATCCCAGGTGAGAAACACCACTGATATATAAGGTTGAGGTATGTAAGAGGGAGGTTGTCTCCTCCTCCCCAGACAGTGGAGATGGTGGCTCTTCTCCCGCCAGGGGCTGCATTGATGCACATGCGCAGAGGACTTGCAGCCTGTGACTGCAGCAAACACGGCTGGATAGAAGCCGCCTTTACCTGCATCACACCAACCCAAGGCAAAGCCTTTCTGGCAGGTGTGGTGTGTGCACACCAGAGGTCTCAGTGACGAACCTGCATCTCCAGGTTTGCAGCAGTGACCACTGTTACGCTGAACATAGCTGCCTGTCTGTAGCATTGGAAGAACGGGTATTCCACTCGATTTACACTTCCAACCAAGCTAATTAAGAAACAATTCAGGAGGAATCCATTGTTGTGACAGACTTGTTGATTAACCGCATCACAAGCAAAGGTAAGGGCGTTTGTTAGCCTGGAAAAAACAAAATTGGGTCAATGCAGAGAAAAACAATGATTTGACTGTAATACAGCAGTGGCTTACTTAGAGAAGCACCAAGAAACTTACCTGCATTTCACAAATGCAAGTGCCCACATTAAAAACAAAGGCGGCTCAGATCAGTGCGGTATTAGACAAAGAGGGAAAACTTTCATATCTCATAAAGCTTTGCATGATTGAGCTGTGAAGGCCAACTTTATGGGGATGGTGTGCCTAGAATCACAGAACAGCTTGGGTTGGAAGGGACCTTAAAGAACATCTAGTTAGTTCCAACTCCCTGCCAGGGGCAGGGATGCCACCCACTAGATCAGGTTGCCCAGGGCCTTGTCCAACCTGACCTTGAAACCTTCAGGTCCTCTACATAGTGTCTGATCTGGCAGGTGTTCCCAGAGCATGCAGCCTGGATTACAGCTTTTCCAGAAGGTAAAGGCTTTAAAGTTTTGATGCCCAAACTTCGATTAACCCATACTACTGTGGTAGGAGAATCCAGGAAGGGGGAAAGACTGGGTATGACCATGGCCACCTGCAACAGTAGTAGGCTGGTATGCCTGTGTGCAGCCCGGGGGGACATCTTCAAGAGCAGTAGTGCTCAGCTTACGCTGCTGCCATTTCTCAAAACAGGTACCTCTCTTTCTCCTGGTACCCAGGCTCAGGGAAACATGGAGAGCTGGTCAACGATGACCACCTGTGTTCAGGTAGCCAGCAAGAGCACAGGTAAATATTGGGGCCAGCCTGGCTTTTCTGTTACACAAGAATTCCTGGATATTTCAGTATAATAATGTATTTCTACCATAGCATTAACAAAAAATAACTAGCATTGTACTTTTATAAAAACATTTGCGGCTTTGCAGATTAATTGGTTCTGTTGTGTTAGTGCGAAATCTGGCACAGAAGAGCTACTTCTTTTTCTAAGCCAATAGCAGAGCAATAGTCAATAGCAGGGCAGTCAATAGATTTTTTTTTAAAGGGTAAGATTTCCAAAACTCCCCTGTCATTTTGACTGAATAACTGGAGAGCCTTTAAAAGGCCCGAGGCTCAAGTGTCATGATAGAAAGTTTGCAGCAGCAATGTTTAGGTCAGGAACAGATTATTTCACCATTTAGCCAGTATCTGCTCAAATTAATTGAAGTCCCCTGCACCACTGACAGGGAGACAGACACACCCCTGAGACTGATGTCACCTTAATTTGTTATTTAAGGTGTGTGTTTTAACTACTGAGTTGTTAGAGAAATGACCATCTCATATCCATTCCTCTCAAAAACCCATTTCTCCTGTTCTCACCCCTGGGAATTTAAACTTAGAAAGCTCAGCCGAGCAGCTTATTTAAAGAAGGGGTTGTTTACTCATTTCCAAATGCTGGCTTGTTTATGCAGCAGCAAAGCCTCCAGCAGTTTCAGACGTGGGCTGCAGATGGCAGGATTGAACAGCAGACTTGTTCTGAAGACCTGAACTCTGGTTTGCTCTCCAAACCTGCAAAAGCAAGTATTTTCAAACAGGAGACCAGTATATGTGCAGCTTCTTGTGGGTGTGCCTTGTTATACAGTGTGCAGAGAAAAGCACCAAAGACAATCAGTTTCCAGGTATCTTCTGGTTGAGGAATCATTAAATAAATTGGGATTTTTTTTGGTCTGGAAAAGAGATGACTAAAAGAGAGAGAAGAAAAATTGACAGGACATAGCTGGTACATAAGAAATACCATTTATTGTCTCTGTTGCATGTGAACCAGGGACAGCAAATAGGTCAATCACTGGTGTGTTCACATAGAAGGAGGTGCTGCTTTGCACAGACAGGTAGTAGGGCTCATTTTCACATGACAGTGTTATGGCTGCCAAACCCTTGCAGCTCCTTGAAAAGTAACTGGACATTTTCACAGGAAAAGAGTTAGTCGAGGGCTGTCACTCTCAAAGGCATCTCCTCTGGTCACCAGCAGTTGCCATGGCCTGGGCATCCAGGCCAGGGGATGCTCTGAGACACCCAGCTTTTGCTTCCAAACACCTTTTGCACGAGAAAAGCTGAGCCTGTGACCCAGCTACATTGCCCAAGCTTTAGGGCCTTCAAGTGCAGAGCGAAGCTGGAGCAAGTAAACCCTGGGCCCAACATGTCTTTCCTACCTTGGTGTCTGGTTAGTGGGTGTAGATCTCCAGATCTGTCATGGCAAGGGAGAGTGGCAGCAGGAGGGAAAGGGGGCTCAGACCAACTTAATGTCCTCCACCGCCCTACAGGCACCTCTTTGGAGTTAAACATTTGAGATAGTAGCTTTTCCTTTCCTGGAGGCTTTGCCTTTCCTCTTAGGATGAATTGGTCTTCGTTCCTGACACTCACAGCCTGAGCTAGTGGCAGGAATCAACACAGCATCTCTTTTTGTATTGCGCAGCTGCAGCTTTGCATTTTTAAGGTTTAGTACTCAGGGAATGAGAAATGTTGGTATTCCCATACAGGTTTCCTCGGGTAGTATATAGCCCCTTGGGCTGATAGAGCAAGGGGGTAGAAAATGACTGCTGGAAAATAAATTGCCAAGAGATGTGAAATTGAGAACTCTGCAGACCCTGACTGTCGTTATCATGAGGAAACCAACTGTGTTGCCTCTCAGCAAGGAGAGAAATGCAAGCCTGCAGCATGGTGGGTGAGAGAAAGGCAAGGGCTGGGGAGCACATTGGTTTTCTTAGAGGAAAAAGTGAGCAATAATGACCTCAATGGAAAATTATTTTCTCTCCCTTTCTTTCTGCCTCATAGACAAATATAGCCTTACAAGTTATGCAAAGGCAGTTATCAAGCACGCTTGGAATGAGCAACTTGGGAGGCAATTTGTCTTTGCCCTTGGTTTTGGGCTTTTATTTCATTTCCTTTTGCCTTCTTCCCTCCAGCACGGTAAGTCTCTGGCAGCTGTTACACCTCTGAGCCAGCACAGCCCGTGCAGCATCTGCACTGAAGCTGTCCCTGGCCCCAGAGCTGTGGCAGGCAGTCACGAGGGCATAACTGGAAATGTGATGCTCAAAGCAGAACCACAAGCCCATCACAGGACCAGGCAGAGGCTTCTCTGGACCAAGACTGAAGGTGGGACCCTTGAGGGGCAGCCACTAGCAACCCCTGGCCATTGTGAGTGCCATGGGGATAACTGCTGGTCTTCCAGAAATGACCTATGAGGAAAGACTTGTTGAACTGGGGTAAAAAAATGCCAAGTGCTTGCACTGAAGGAAGACATGCAGATTAAATGCTAGAAGGACTTTTCTAACAGTAAGCAAATGCTGAACTAGCCTGCCTGGAGATCTCGTGGAGCCAGTTAAAAATACCTGCCCACAGAAGCACAAGCACAGGCAATTGTTCCTCCTGGCAGACTGCTCAGTGACAGGACAGATGCTTGTCTTGCAGCCCTATTTCTGCATTAGCAAGCCCCAGTATGAAATTCATTGAACATTTTCGCCTGGAGGTAAAAGGCTGCAAGTGCATGGAGCTGCTCAGAAATATATTTATATATATATATATATATATAAATCCATTTTCCTTTGTTTCCTGCACAAGAATGGTGCAAAATGCATGGAATTGCTTTCTCCTCCACAAAACCAGTTGTGTCTGACTTCAGGAAAATCAATCAAGTGGGACAAAACTAAAGCAAACAGATCAATCTTCAGAGAGATTGCTCAGTCTTTGATAAACTGGAAAATGGAAGGATTGCCTTCCTTAAAAATTAACAGCAAACGTCATCCACCAGCATTGTTGTTTTCACTCCTGGTGGAGAAGTGGACTAATGCTGCTCCCAGCTTTTCTGTGAATGGGCTGGAAAGCAAAGCACTTAGACAGAGGAGGATAAACCATTCATCTGAACACAAAAGCCAGCAGAAGAGCTGTTGTAAACAAGGTCGTATTTCCTTCTCTGTGTGGTTTTGAGTGCTCCGCTGATCTGACAGCGGTGATGAGACTGAGGGATGTGCAGTGCACCCAGATACCCTGCTGCACAGGGCTGAGACTTCGTGTCTACGAAGCATAAGAATAATGCGATACTTACAAATTTTTGCTTTTATGAAAAGAATGTTAACCATTCGTTAAAATTCCCCAAGCTTCATTACAAAGTCTGCTGCCCTTCCTCGCTCCCACTGCCCAGGTTTGGATGCCACCCAGGTTTGGACAGGATGGGAGCTTTTGGGTGCTCCAGCTGTGCCACCAAAGGGCCCATAGGCAGTGGTGCAGCTTCGTAATGGGTAACAAATAATGGGTCACAAATCTGTGCTCTACCACATTGGTTCCAGTCATTAGAGCAATTGATTTCTTACAAAAATGCTACCTGTTTGGCAAAAATAATGTTTCTTGGCACCTCAGTTTTCAGTCCAAAATAACTCTTTGGAGAAAATACTGAGCAGTCCAAATGCCCCTGCTTGGTCCATGGGCCTGGGGCAGACCTGCGAGCTGAGCAGAGGCACCATTGCAGGTGGTGTTCCTCCAAGAAATGATATGGCCAAACAGGATGGGGCAGGACAGGAAGGAAATCATAAATTTGATCTGTTAGTGTCCATAAGGAGATAGAAGAAATTTTTAAAGAAAAGAAATGGAGATGCTCTCTGCTCATAGGCTATGCACAGGAGGGGTAAAGGGCGTGGGGCAAGAAGAAGAAGAGCTGTGCTAGCCAGTCACCTGTGTGACACTGAAGAGGCTTTTTAAAAGGCTGCCGCAGCCTCTCCAAAGCATATGTCAGGAGACAACAAGATTTTTTTTGGTTTTGAGCACTCACAGCCTCCCACAGATTTTGTTGAAGTATTTTTTTCTTTGAGAAAACACATAGTTTTGTTTGAAAATCCAGAAGCCAGACTGTGACAGAGATCTTTTTGTTACCATCAGTTACGTGGAATAGTTGTTTGGAGTTGTATTTATCTCTAAATAACACCCCCTATGTTTGAGAAATTATGTATACAGTGACTCAGTCTATCTGTGGGATGATAAAAGTCTTCAGATCAATCTCCTTTTAGATCTCTTTGTCTGTATCTCTTGGGACTGACTATGGGAAATGCTGGACACAAATGTGTTCTGACTCCTTTAAAACATCGCGTTACAGAGTTGGTGGCACTGTATTGATGAGACCTGACAGCAATTCTTTTGTTCATTTAAGTATTTATTGTGATCAGCACTTCTTAGATTTTGAAGTTATCGGGACATGCATGGATTTGTCTAGCTGGGACAAGGAATTTTTCCTCTTGATGGACACCAGTAGGTTCCCACGCTAACTGCTGCACCAATGTATAGGCCTTCTTCCTCTCCCAAACCAGTTAGGACCATGCCTGCTCATTAATTGTGTAATTCCCCAAGCACCCAGTCTTCTCATCCTATATGTCCTGTAGTGCGTTGCTTCTCTCCCTGGGCTACGCATACCGCTGCCAGAAGTGTTTCGTCATCTTCCATTGATCTACGCGGAAAAACTAAAGGTACAGCAATGGTCCTACAATGACTTGCTGAACAACTTAATTCACCAGCTTTAATTCAGGATCTTCTACTCTGAATTCTTGTTCTTTGCTCCCAAATGATGTTCCAGCTGATCTACACTGCGGATGACTGAAGGACATAGGAGAGAGTTCACAGAAACAGCTCCCCAGGTCAGTCTAGGATTGTCCTGCTCACCCTTACTGGGACACATTAGAGAAGGAGTCTGTTAAGCTTTGCTTTTTCCACGTGGTGTCCCATTTTGTCTAAATTTCACACACTGACTGCAGTAGGGCTTCAGGCCACCCCCTCCAAACACGTCCCACCAACGTGCACCGTGGCTTATGAAGGCTGTCTCCATGATCCTACAGCAGAGCAGGGTGACCAGAGCTGTCTGAAAGGCCTAATGTTTTTGCTCTAATTGAATTAAGGTCTTTCATGTTTGTCCGTAGTGTGTGTCTTCACTAGCTGTTACAGTGTTAAGTTTCTTCCTGAGCCTGAAGACCAGAATTTCAAAAGCAAGATACTGAGGAGAAGACTGAGGTAAGGTGCGTTCCTTACCAACTGCTTCTGGCATCTCACCTCCATCCTCACTGCCAGTGAACTGAAATGTGCAGCGGACACATGCTCTGAGATTGTGGTCATCAAAATGGAGACTGAAGTCACTGCCATCACAGTAAAGACTTTTCAGTATAAAAAAACGCATTCTTAAGCAAGAAGGACATTGCAGGCTTTTATTGTTTCGTGCTGGCTACAAAAACCCAATGTGATTGTAAACAAGGATTTAGTAGTCTTGCTCTCCTGCAGAAGCCCCATGAACCAGCTAATTCAGCCAGCTCTGCATATATCTGCTCTGCACAAAAATCAGACCTGCAGCTTTCACTGTAGCTCGGGGGTTTGATGCTTTGAAAAGCAGACCTGCCCCATGCCTAAGGATACCATACAAAGATAAGGCAAAATCAAGAGGGACAGCTTGAGACAAAATCACAGGTATCTTCTTGTCTCCATAGGTCTATATTACACAAAGTAATTACAATAAAAACAAGATTGAGTACTATCAAGCCTCTAAAAACAAGCTGTGAATACTGGTGCCCCAAGGCAAGATATCATCTAGAATGAGGGCACTTGGAGGAGATAATCCCTATCCTCTGTGAGCGCACACACACAAAACATTCTAATGTCACAACATGAAAGAAAATAAACTAAAACAACTCCAGATCTTACAGACATTAGAGAAGAGCAGCCAGCAGAGGAAGCAAGCATACATCCCACATCAACCTGCATCGGGCTGCCAGGCGACGCTGTCGGTGGCACTTCATCATCATTCAGCGCACAGCTCCAGGAGTGCAGCAACGTAGTCGAGTGTGCACACGCCAGGACAGAAAATATGGCATCGAACAAGATTATCATGCCACCCGTTTATGTAAGGTGGCAGTGCCCCTTACTGCTTGAAGGGACAGGCAGCATCCAGCAGAGGTTTGCAAGAAAGGGTATATACAAAGGCTGGGAAGACAGGGAGCTGTTTGCATGTCAGTAGCAGCACACGTTGCTTTACAGGCTGTCACAGCAGCAGGATTGTTCATATTAAACTGTGATGCTCTTGATTAGCAGTTCAGCAGTATCATACAGACAAATCCCTGAGACAACTGCAAGTGGCCAGCAAAACCCCCAGACAACCACCGTATTGCAGCACTCAAGACAGGAATACTAGCAGAAAAAACCTCCAGCAGTCACACTGCCCCCCATGGAACACAGTCAGTGTAGCCAATGGCCACCTTTAATATCCTCCTCCAAACTTCCCTTTTGCCATACGAAACACTGCTCGTTTACGAAAAGGAAGGAAGGCAAGGAAAGGCAAGGCAAGGATCATTTGTGAGAAGTATCATCTGCCAGAAGTATCATCTGCAAGAACAGAAACCAGCCATGCAAGACTATGAATTCAAGTGTGACGTTTGCCTGAGTTTTTCCAGAAATCCCTTAAGAAGCCAGGCCAGGAGCTGGTTCTGAGCAGCCTACTGGCTTTGAGGATTGGGTGTGGACCCAGCCATGAGTGAGGGATGCACATCAGCAGGAGCAGGAGTGCTACAGGCTGGCAGCACTGCCATCAGTGAAGTCTCTGGCCCAGAAACGGCAGCTGAAAGAAATTGTTCACAAAGACAGCACACATTGGCTTTGATAAGGAGGCATCATTAACTACAAAGAGGTATCAAATGGTATAAAAATCCCTTAAAAGCCTGTATTCAGATTATTACCGTGTTTGGCAATGACCTTCCAAAAACAAAGGCAGGTACCCAAGAAAGCAAAACAACACCCATAAACAACCTCATTTGTCCTATCTTTCTAGAAGTGTCCATAAGTAAAGGATGTGGGATACTGTTCTCCCTCCAGCAAGCATCTTACAGTGTGGGTGCTTGCACAGACTGTCAGGGCACGATCCTGGTGGAGGACCCAGCACCACCACGCCTGCCAGCCTCCTGCCTGCCTGCACCTGGAACCAGCCCTGCATGGTCTACAGGAGTCATTACAGAGCCTTCAAAGCCAAGTTTAGACAACATCATCCACGTTTCCTCCCTCAAATACTCAGTATCTCCTTCAGGTTTCCTACTCACTGTTGCTCTTCTGGAGCAAGGAATACCAGCAGGGAAATACAAATTCTCGCTGTTGCTCTGTTGGTATGCATTTTGCCAATGTACCCAGCAGAATGTTTGTAATTCTTTTGTCTTTTCATTTTGTTTTGTTTTGTTTTGTTTTTGTTTTCCTAAGGTTGCTCTGCCTGCATATATGGTAAATACATCCATAGAAACAACATTAAGAAAATGCAGAAATTCAGATCATTTGCCAGGCTGTTCATGCTTGGAGTAGCACCCTGGGTTTGGGCTTAAAAATAACCTTTAAATTTCATTTAATAACTGCTATCAAAATCCTATCTGAATCCTAATGCATTTTTTTTTCTTCTTCCTGGTTTCCACACCCATCCAGTCTGAGGGAGGAATGACAAAATATTGTCATTATGTGTCCTTCATGTTTCTGCACAGCTCTTTGTAATTTAGCTGGAATTTGACTCAGCCATTTGAAAGAGCAGATCCTCACACCTCATAGTCCACAGCTTGTTTCTCAAAGAAGGAAAGAAAAATGACTGACATCATACAAAAGCTTCTCTGTTTTGCTTTCCATGTATATTTTCCCTGTGTGCTCTGTGGCTTTTAAAAAAAACTAAAAACCCAAAATAAATTTAAAATTTTTTTTTTTTTTTTTTTTTCTCCCCTCCTGAAGGGAATAATGCTGATGCTCCTTGTCCATGGGTACTGCAAATGCAGAGATGTGGGTTAAAGTCCCTCTTGTTTCAAGGTTAGCTCTTAGGGGTTATTAGGAAGGGAATAAAATTAGTCCGAAAGTGTGAGTATTCTTGCCCACAAATTCTACCCTCCTCTAGCAGTGAGGTATTGAGGAACTGTCAGATGTTCGCTGTGTATTAAGAAGCTTCCCAAAGAGCTTCCTTCTACCAATGTGTCCACTCTTCCCTTGAACCTTTATGAGGCTTTTAATGTCCTCAGCATCCCAGTGCAGGACTGTGCCCCAAGTGCAGGACCTCCGCCTGGGCTCTCTGATACACTCAGTGGTGTCACAGAGCTGGCAGTGACCTCAGTCACTGCCCTTATCCCCCAGTGACAGCAGCCACCGAGGCCAGTGTCGCATGGAGAGGCATCTCCAGAGGATGGCACAGGCGCTCGTCTCTGGTTCCAGCATGCTGGATGTCCTGGGACTGGCACTGCACGGCTGCCTCGGCCCCGGCCTCGTCCTGCTCCTGGTGGCCTGGGCCACCCTGTGCTGCTGCCGCAGCTCCTCAGGCAAACGGCGCCAGGTAGGAGGGAGGCTCCAGGCCAGCCCTTCTCAGGAAGCCTGGCAGGGCAGGGGGGTTGCGGGGTCCCTCGTGGGATGGGACACGAGGCCTCTCGGTGGGCTCAGCTGGGGCCAGGCTCACTGGGGGGCTGCTCTCTGCCAGCAGGTCTGTGCTGGGAGCCGAGGCAGGGGAAGGCGCAAGAAGACGGACGACTCAGGTAGAGCTCTCCTCAGCCCTGGCACTGGCTCCTGTAGGTGCTGGGGTCCCCTAGGGCCCCGCTGCTGCCCAGGGCTGGGCCACGTCCAAGCTGGGGGCAGCTGGGCACCACCTTCAGAGGCCAGCTGGCCACCTGGCCCAGGCACAGGGCCCGTCCCCGCAGACACTTGCTCACGGTGCTCTGCGTCCCCCATCTCTTGCAGATGCTGAGGCGCCGCACGGCTGCAGGAGCAGCCTGCTCTGGGTGGGCAGCAGACCCATGGGCATGCTGCTCTGCTACGATCGGGACTGCGGGCGCTGCAGCCAGGCTGTCAGGGAGAGGCAGCAGCGGCTCCTTGCCAGGCAGGCAAGACCCTCCTGCTGTCCGTACTCCTCCTCCTCTCGGGACTCCGGTGACTCCTGCCGGCACGGGGCCACGGCCAGCTCATTCCGCCCAGCCAAGAGAACATCCGTCAGGTCCTGGTGGCAGCCAGTGCTGCGGAAGAGGAAGCAGAGGAGACCTTTTCCCCAGCGTACAGCACTGAACACCCAGGGGGCAGCCACACTTCCCTGCAATGCTGGGCCTCTCAGACAGGCCGAGGAGCTTGTCAAGATGGCTCCTGTGCACCACGAGGCCAGCTTGCCCCCAGCCACAGGCTCTGACGCGGCTCCCAAGGATGGCATCCTGCCTGCTGGTGCGGATCCTCGTCCCGTGACAAGGCTGGAGCAAGGACCGGGCTTCTGGAAGCTCCTGCGGATGCACACCCTAAGGAAGTCCATAGAGACCAAGCTGGGAGCTCTCCCCACCATGGTGCTGCAGTCCCACAGGAGGTACACGTACAGGATGGAACATCGTACGGCTCCCACGCTGCTGCGCTCCCGTCCTGCCCCCTGCTACTTCTGTTCACCAGAGGCCCTGTTCCTGCCTGTGGATGTGCGGGAGTTCCTGGAGATGCACATCCGAGAGAAGAAGCTGTGCCGCTACTGGGGCCTGCCTGCAGGGTCGCTGGCAGAGCCCCGGGCACTGCCATCAGCCCCCTAAGAGCAGCGCGTTGCGCTCCACGTTCAGCACCGCCCTCGAGACTCAGGGTTGGGTACCAGGAAAGCGGGTGTCCGATGGAAAACATCAGCTGCTGCCTGTGCTGCGAGGGACAGAAGCTGCGAGGGAACGTGGAGGCCTCCCCATCTCTGAATGTTCCTATTCCTATTAAATCCATTATACCCATTCCTATTAAAACTCCCCCTCTTCTGGGCAGCTGCATTGATATGAGGAGGGCTGGGAGGGCTGGGAGGACTCTGAGGCTCACCACGGCGCCGACGAACCAGGGCTGTGGGATGAAGAACATGGCACCACTATGATTCTATAATTCTATGATTCTGAAGAGAACTGGCCCTTGTACTGAGTCCTGGGGGACACCACTAGTCACTGGCCTCCGACTGGATTTATCTCCATTTACCCCTAATGGTAATGGAGCAGTAGCTTTCTATTTCTTTGCCATCCAGCTCCTAAGTGCTCAAACAGGAGATGAAACCCATGCTGTGCAGGAGTTACAGGAGAGCAGGCAAAGGCTTGGAGAGGGAGCCACAGAAATGTCTTAGAACAGCTGGCAAGGGGAAAAGAATAGCCCTGTTGGTGCATGACTATAAAAAGGTTTATCTGCTGCACTCTGAAGGATAAAATGGACTCCATTACAGTCAAGTGCCTTGATACCTTCAGCTGTGTGCAGACACTTCTGATTCTCAAGGAAATTGCTTCAGTGCCTTTTGCTGTGCCCTGTTAACTGAGCTATGCAACAAATGTACTCTCCACAGTGACACTTTCCCCGCACATGCTGGTTGAGGTGGGCTCAGGAATAGCTGTCCAAACCCTTCATGTTAAGAAAGGTAAAAAGTGATGCAAGTGCAGCTGCCTCCTGCAGTCACTCTGGCCCTGGACTCTTCCTGTGCCAGGGGACCCAGGATCTCTGTGCAGGCTGGGGAATACAGCTGCTGCTTTCCCCTCTGCAAGGTCAGGTGGTGGCAAAGCTGAGTGCCTATTCCAGAGACACAAAAAGAAACAGGACATGGACACGACTGGTCACACAGGCTGCCCTAGCCATGGACTGCCTTCAACAGTACTCATATAGAACACAGAAACAGACAGCCGAGACCCCTTCCTCCTCTCCGGCTGGTAAAGATAGCAGTTCACTAGTGAAGGCACAAGCACAGGACTCTCTAGGTTCACAAGCACACACACACTCATGGATCCTTCAAGTCCCTGGCACAACCTGTCTGCTCAGCACCCCTGCCTGGCTCCCGCAAGCGGCACAGCCCTTCTGTCCATCCAGCACCCCCCATGGATCCCTCAAGTACTGGTGGAGCCTCTCTGTCCATCTGGGCACTCCTGCCCAGATCCATGGACCTCATACTTGCTTCATGGGTCACCTACTCGCTGGCTAGTCCAGCTGAAGTTTGCTGCAAATGCATGCACACACAAATGACTGCACAGTGGGGCGTCACCGCCCCTGGGGGTATTTAAGAAAAGTTGGACGTGGTACTCAGGGACATGTCTTAGTGAGTAATATTGCTGGTAGGGGCATGGTTGGACCAGATGATCTTGGAGGTCTTTTCCAACCTTAATGATTCTATGATTCTATAATATTCTCTATAGTAAAGTCATATGCTAATTTCTCCCTGTATAGGCAAGGCCTATCAGGTTGATCATGGAGTCCAATGGGCAATAGAGAATGAATTTTTCATTTTCATTTTCCAGCAGCAACCCCAGCAAGCAGATGTTGCCAAGTAAATCTGACATTTAAAGCAACTACTGAGATTACATTACCAAGATTACATTTAATATGGATGGCCAAGCCCTTCAAACAAAATCAATGTTCTTTTACTTAATAATATCCTCACCACATCTTAATGAAGGCTCCTTCAGCACAAGACTCTATTTTTCAGCAGTCATTTCTTCCTGTGACATCGCTGACTGCATCAGATGGTGCATAATTGCTGTTTTCCTCCATTTCAATTGGATTTTATGAATTCCCATCCTTGATATGTCAATTGCAGGATCAATTAATCAAGGGCTTCTTAGCAGAGAAGTGTTTTTAGTACTGAGAAGGAAGAGGAATTCATTTAAATTCTGCATCTTCCTGCAGTATCCAACATACTTTATTCAGTCTCCGCACCAGGCATGGACAGGAGGACAATGAGGGACCAGCACTTTGCCACCTGGGTTAACTGCTGAAATAGGAACCGACTACTGCTAACCCACAGCAGGTCAGGGCCATGCACAGAGATGGACCTTTCACAGGCAGCATTCAAGAAGCAGCAAGGCAGCACTGGAGCACAAGTGGTTGCAGCAGCTGTGGGGGAGAGGAGACAGACATTAGTCATCCCAGTAGACTCAATTTAATTAGTGATGCCTGGAAAAATTTTGGCATGTTCTAAACCTTTGTGCCATTACAGAGCCTGGTGTGAACCTTTTCTGAAAGCTGGGGGAAAAATGTTAATTTTTGTATCAGATGGCACCTATCACTGGGTGAAGTGTCCCCCAGTGGGGTACTTCTAGCATCCTTGTCAAGCTGAGATTTTGCTGCAGCATGGGTCCTGCTTCCTCAGAGGTGATGAGCATCTGAGCTAACATCCCAGCCAACACCAGTGCCAAGAAGCCCATTTGTGCTGCCTGAACTTGTCCCTCTAAGCTCTGGGACACGTCCTCCTAGAACCCAGTCATATTTTTAGGTTCTCCCTGCTGATTCATTAGTAGGGCTAATGTTCTCCAAAACACTGGGCATCCAACCCTCAAATCGTGCACTCAATGCACTTCTGATAAATACAGACCAATTAGATAAATTGCACTAAAAGGCATTATCTGTCCTTGCTGTGCACACACAGGCCACCAGGAACTGAGACGCCTCTGCCAAGGGAATGAATGGCTGCCTTGCTATTTGGTTTATGTTAGCCATCTTCTGTTCTTGATGGCTTCCTTCTACATGGGCTTAATCAATTACTCAGGGAAGTTCAGCGGCCTTGGCAGGACTCCAGGTCCGGCACAACCGCGCCATGCTGCTGCCAAGACGAGGAAAGCTGGTGACGGAGCAGCTCGCATGGGAGCCAGGGATGCAGAAGAAGGTCTTCCTTTCCTCTTCAGGGCTTCCTGGACTCTGAAAGCTGGAAGTCTCCAGCATCTCTGACTGGCTCCACGCATTTGTAATGGGCAAAGTTGTAGTTAGCTTTTAAAATACACCTGAAATTGGGAGTCAGCTGCAATTATTGGGTAAGAAGCAGAAAGGCTAGGAAGCTTTGGTGCTTGAGTGCTGTTTGCCGTGCCCTTTCTCACTGCTGACATCTGAGATCTCCGTTGCCTGTATGAAGGCGTTTAGCAATAATGACCAGGGAGTGAATACAAATAAGACCAACTGGGATTTGGAGAGGCCTAGCTAAAACCTGAATTTGTCTGTTAATTGTATGTCAGAGCACTTGGCCAGTCAGGAGGAAGCAAAGGACTTCACACCCAGGTTCACGGTGGTTTACCACTGGCAAAAAGAAAGTGGTTTTGTTAAGAAAAGGTGCCTGGTTTTCTTAATAGAGCAATGAGAGCATTTAACTGCATGTTGTGTCAATACAGAAAGCCTAAAACATTCAGTAACTCGGTAACAGCAAGGCTTAAATGGAGCTGGGCTGTGATCTTACAAGATTCACGTCTCTCTGAGTCCTTTAGGACTCAGACGTTGCTGCAGCCGGTGAGTGGCAAAATGCAGAATAATCACTAAATAAAGCATTCAAAATACAGTATGAATGACGTAATTAATAGACATAAATGCCTACGTAAGTGATGTGTTTTCACAGTGATTTTTAACCAATGGCCTCTGGATCCTTGTGGCATGTGCAGCAAGAGCCCCACGAAGAGGACCAGGGAAGGTCTGCCTCACGTTAGTGGGTTTGTCTTGATATATCCTTGAAAAATGTTCGTGTATCTGCTGGGCATAAACCAATGAAAGCCTCACGGGGACAGAAAGTCATGCATGCACATACTTTTTAAAAGAGGAGGAGCTGTTTCCATTACATGCACTCACTGCACACCATTTGTTCAGCATTACTCAGCCAGGCTGGCCGTGAGCGGCATACTGATGGCACAGAGGTCTATTGAGGTGGCTCGAGGGATATTTATGACAAGAACTGCTCCGCTTGTATTTGTTGTTCCTACTGTGCAAGCACACAGACCGTCCTGTTATAACTTTAATAGCTTTTATGCAACGGCTTAGACTAATGAAGCTAATTAAAGACAAAGTATTTAACCTTTATCCCTATCTTTACCTAACAGTCAATGATCTGATCTCTTCCGGCTGCCTGTGTCCCTTGCTGGCAGCTTCATGTCCTGGAAGGGGGATGAGGGATGGTCCCATAGCTAGACAAACAGCTCTGCTTTTGCTTCTGGACCAACCATCTCCTGACAGGCTGTGGCCTGACACCAGGCTGAGAAAAAAAGGGCAAGTGTGACAAAACAGAAGGGAACGCTGCTCTTGTGGAGCTGGAGCACCTCTGACCCTCAGAGGCTCGGCAGAATACTGTGGTGTCCCCCAGCCAGTGGAAATTTGTGCTTCATCTACAGGACCACAGGTCCAGGGTCTGTCAGAGCCTGCAGTAGGAGAATGCTGAGCCCTGCTGCTCCTCGTCTCGTTCCCTCCTCCTCCTCTGAGCCCTAAATGATGCAAAAGGCTTGGTAAGGATTTTTCTTCTGTGAAGACTCAGCAGGAAGCGGCTAATGCAACCTCTCCTGCTCATCCCCAGTGCTCATATCCAATGGATAATAAAACCACAGGCTCCCTTCTCATTAATCCCTATTTATGTGCCCTCTCACTTGCATTGCACTTTCTGTCATTAGCAGCACAAAGCCGAGAGACTGCCTTTAAGCTTCACACCACGTGAAGAGGCAGGCCTAGCTTGCTGTCACCTTGCAGACCTAACTCAGTGACAAGTACCTCAGCAGCTCCTGAGAAACACAGCTCTCACCCATCCACACTGGTTTCCAGACATTGAGAGAGAAATCAATGAGCCTGGAAAGTCATATTAAAAACAGGTCCTATAAGGAAGTAAACCTTGCTAGAGACCATTGTTTGTGTCAGTAATTACAGTGGTAATAAAAGGATATATCTAAAGCTGAAGAATGATCTATGTATCAGCACCTAACATTCCTTTTCAAGCCACAGCTAATTCTTGAGCAGTACTGGCTAAGAAGCAAAACAAGGCAAATATTGAGCTACACTTCCTACACAAAGGTTTCTGCATCGCTTTACAGGAACAGGCTAGAAGAGAGTGTATAACTGTCTCTTTCCAACTTGTTATGAACAGCAGGGAAATGTGTCACCTCAACAGCCACAACAGCTGTAAACCATCAGTCAAGTACCTGAAGGGACACCAGTCTGCCCAAGTGAAGTGAAGGGGGACACCCATCTGAGTGAAGACGAGGTTTGTTCCTTGTGGATGTGTATAGCTTATGTCACACACTGAAATGAAAACAGTAAAATTAAACACATGCAATGCTTCAGGTCTTTATTGTGGCTGTAGAGTAATTGATACATGGTTAAAATATCCTAATATAATCACATTTTGAAAACTAAGTTTTTCTGTAGGTTTGTAGTGTCCTGGTGTTTTCATTCCTATGACGTCCATATAAAATCAAGTTATAAAAACACTGATCTTCTTTAAACAACGGAGATTGATTCAACGCACAAAACTAGGAACCACATTTTGTATGATCATGACAAGAACTCACAGAGCAGCCTGGGCCTTGCAGCATTGAACATAAGAGAAATATCTTGGTCTGATGTTGTACCCAGATGAGTTTAAGGACACACACAGAGGACGGGATTGTAATCTTTCAGTTCTGAGCAAAGAGAAAGTAACCCACAGTGCTCATGAGGAAACATTTGACTGAACAAACAAAGTGTATCTTCAAAAACAAGAAAACCATGTCATTTCTCTCAAATAACATAAAGAAGACCTAGCAGAGATGGAGGTGCTGTAGCAGGAGTAGTCACTGTTGAAGAGTGTGGCTACTTGGCACTACAGGAGGACATAAGCCATGACAAACCATGCTAATAAGTAAGAAAAATCTTGGTGGCAAAATGCAGTCCACAAAAGATAGGTGTGTTTGATTCCTGGTGTACTAGCACCTTTAATCTAACAGCATTGAAAACACTTTAAAATAACTTACCCAGCACATCTTAGTAAGTGTAGTTCAAATAAGGAAACAGGATGAATAAGAATTAGATATTCTCCCCAAAATCTGCATATTAAATCCTTTTGAGTAAAAGCTACATTTTGACCAAAGAGGAAACATTCACAGAAAGATCTCTCACAGCTCTTCAATCACTTTTTAAACATTTTTTTTTGTCTTGCATTTCTAACTAAATTGGAAAATGATACATATAATTTGAAAATTTACATCTGTCTCAAAGTCAACACCCTTCCTTGTGAGAAGAAGGTTCTGCATTTCTCATGTGCTGCCCTGCTTTATGGAGTCAGGCAGTGCAAATGTGGCATTTACAGCTCACAAGAAGTTATTTCTGTTCAGTCTGAATTGCAGAATTGCAGGACGTTTACCACATTACAGTAGGTTACATATTTGGCTCTGGCTGGACAGAAAATCCCTTTTAAGGGATTTTATTTCATTTCTTTGATTTCATTTTCAGAGTCCGACTCTAATCAAACACATAAAAATACACTAGAAGTCTTTCAGCTCTATGACTAAGACTCAGCTGATGTTTCTCGTGCATTTTTATGACATCACAAAGTTCTCCGAATGACTGAAAAAAAGTGCAATTGGTATTTATGTCACCATCATATAACCTACCCTCTGAAATGAAAGACTATACTTAGGCTATTGGAGCAGTCTGGCCATGTTTACATGTGGTGTGAAAGCCCAACCACAGATCAGGACAAAATAAAAGCCTTTTAGATCTCTGCATTAACTATAAACAAAGTTCTTTGATTTTCTCTTGCAATGACAGTACCTGGACATGTAGAGAACTGCACCAAAGCACAGCACAAAGCAAAAAACAAAACAAAACAAAACAAAACAAAACAATCTCTGCAGATTTACGCTTTTGCCTAAACGTCTTTGATATCACAGGATTACATTAACAAATGTCATCATACTGCACAAGAACTGCAACAAAACACCAGTTATTAAGTTTTTAGGTACTCAAATATAAATATGAAAAAATCATTAAGAAATATAATCCTAAATATAAATCTACTTCTAATTATTTTTTAGGAAAAAAAGGGTTAAAAAATTAGAGTAAAACAGATAGCTTCAAGTACTTTCTGCATAATAAACAGTTATTATTAGCACGGATTAAAAAACACTTGTCATCTTGCGAGGGACAATTGAACAGAGGCTGGTGATTCATTACAAAAATGGCCTTTGATACAAACATATTAGACAACATGTTAAGTGTTGTGATGTAGAAGAAAACAGATGTGCCCACCCCCAGTGCTTGAGATGGGCAGCACAGCACAAGATACACCTTGCACTCTGCACATTTACATTTTGGAGCAATGCAGCTCAACATACAGAGCCAGGCCATTTGGGTTTAACTCAAAAGTCAGGAAAGTTTTGCAGCAATACATTTGACCAGGTGGTCTAACATTTTGGAGGCTGAACAATAAACCTAATCTGAAGTGTCTCCTAAGTCCTGGCAACGTTTGTGCCTTTTAGTCTGTGACCATGATCATTACTCTTATTACATACAACAAGAAATACACTTGCAAAATACGCTGCCAGAGTTTAAACTTCCAGATTTTCTGAATGTCATGAAATGAAGGGAAAGTTGGGGCCCAAAAAACAGTGTAAAATTGTAAATGAGTATGGAAAAGGAATAATGTAATCAGACAATCAATGAAAATAGTGCAAAGGGAAGTTGTAACTCAATTTCTATGTGCTGTGATAGTCTGAACCCCATCTCTTGTAGTAGCTATATGGGGACAACTGTTGCATCAGATGCATTTCAGCAGGTCTCGCTTGCGTGCACAGAAAAGACAGTCTTCCTGCCCAGTATTTTGACAACTGTCCAGTGTTTAGACGATTGAAATGTCTAAGGAAGCAATGTGAAAACAGAACTAAACACTTCAAATAAAAGATATCTTGGCTTTTGGGAAAGAAAAAAAAAAAAAAAAAAGGGTATTTGCAATTAGATAATGTCTACAATGAGACCTCTTTGAGAAAACATTTGCCAGCTACTCAGAGACAGATACTTATTTTTACCTCTACCGAAAAAAAAAAAAAAATCACCAAAAAAAACCATCAACAGCCAAAAAAGCCCAGCTCCCCTATCCTGCAACACTGTATACTACAGTAGGAACAAGTCTCTCACAGCTAAGAGGGGAACCAGATCAGTATGAAAAAACAATAAGAAATCAAAAGCTACCTGCACAGGTCTATTAAATAATGTTAAGACTTAATTAGAGGCAGAGCCAGCACTGTTTTCTGTACTAAAATACAATGCTGCAAGACTTAAAAAAAACTGGTTGACTGAGCCAGAACAGGTGACTAGTGTGCTAGGTTCAGTAGTGTTTGGAAAAGCTTCAGTGAAAGTATTTTATAGTAAGTTTGAATATTTGAAATAGCACAAAAAAAAAAGAGGAACAAAACATCCTCCTCCAACTTGTACTTACCATCGAACCATCAGTAAACTTAACAGCTTTTCAAATGTGGTGCTCACTTTCTAAGAATGCGATTACACAGAAATCCTACCTCGTTCTTAGCTGGACAGTTTGGATTTGTATATGAAAGTTCAATGCATATCACAGTTATTAACATCCTTTTGATTGTTTAATAATCCAGCAAAGTGTTTCTTAGTTACAGCAGGATGCAGTTGCTAGCTGCTTGCAAGAGTAATGTTGAAATTATATTGAGATAAAAACATTTTCACATGTAGCAATAACTAATGTTTTTCTTTCTTTTCACAGAACTAAGTGCAAATGTCTAACGGACAATGGTGATAGTAAAAGACCATTCTCATGCAAAAATTCTTCCCTGTTCATAGAATTCGCAGGATGTCTCAAAATCAAGCCTTTTTACATCCTTCTCTACCCAAGAGCTAGTTGTTTTTTATTTTTGTGTTGATGAATTTCTGTTGCTTTTTAAAATATTGATGACAAGCAAGTTCAATTAGTTCCAGCCCACCAAATATTTTCTGCTGCACAACAAAAAAGACTACCATGGCCGCAAAGTACCATCGTGCAAAGCAGTACAGGTACAGCAGTGCAAACATACCCAGTGGGAACACCGTCCAGTACAGAAGCGAGATGCACTTAACTGCAAAGACCCTGAGTTCAGATTTACATGGTGGAATAACGCTTTGCCTCATTTTGTCAAAGCACTTTCCACCTTCATAGAAGTGTCGGAGTCTCTCCTCTTTTTCTTCCCAACGCTTCTGGCACCAAAGCTGCAACTCCTGCTTAGAAGTGGGCACTGTCTCTATGGGGTATCTCTGGACATGGAAGTGAATCTCCTTTGGGAAGTTTCCATTCAAAAGGTGCTTCTCCGTCTGAGGAATGTTTTGGGGGTATGCCACAGTTATGTCATGGATAGCATCGAGATTGTTACCTAGAAGAAAGATTTGGGGTAAAAGATCAATACAGATAATACAGCAACCAAAACACTCTTAACCTCAAGGCATGATTGAAAACTGTCAAAATGGTGACAGAAATCCCAAAGATACATTAACTACACAGAGATTGTTTTATCTTCTGGAATTTGAAGGCTGAGAGCTCACAGGTTTCCCAGGCATTACCTTTTCTGAATCTCAGCAAAACATTTTTGGATCAAAATTATACTGATTTGTACAAACTAATGTAGAATTATGACATGGTGAGTAAGAGGATAAAGTCAGACTCGAAGGAGACAAGATGCACATCTGATCTTGGAAAAAAAACAGAGCACGCAAGACATCTGCTGTTACAAAATGCTGTTACATTTTTCCAAAACAGTCATACCTGTGCTGCAAACTGAAATTACCTTTATATAAATATATAAATATAAATAACAATGTATGTTCCTGTGAACATTGCAAAAGAATAAGTTTGAAATTTGATCTGGAGCAAGCAAGCAGCACACAGTCCTAATTTATGGATGATCTAAGAAAATATATGTGAAGCATACACAATGTAAATAACAGGAGTTCATTAAATCTAGGGTTCCTTACAAAGGCTGAGGAAGCTCTCTGTGGCTCAGCCGGCTTGGCAGGGTGCTCCAGCTAACACGATTTTTACTGTCTGACAACCCAGTACTCCTAACAGGGTGAGCTGTTTCCTACTGCATTCCAGATCTGGCAAATACAAAGTGCAGTATAAATGGTGGAAAAGCTGAGCTTTATGTAAACCTCATATTGTTAGCTATTTTGCCAGACTATATTGAACTATTTAAAAAGCAATTGTAGATTAGAAATTCAAGGGGATGCTGATGAAAAAACTCTGTTCTTCATTACCGTGCCTGATCAAGCCAACAGTCCTGAGAGCATAGCATTATTGCCAAAGTAGGCTTTACAGTCGCATCTTTGTACTAACCATTTTTACATGGATGATCTTTCTGCATACCCTTTTTACCCTCTGCCTTTGACCAGACATTCTTTTTGGGTTGTATAGAGAAAATTCTGCCAGTGTAAAGCCGATCTAAAAATAGGTGCACGGTGCACTGAACGTTACAGAGCAGTTCAGTTCTGCCAGCAGTAATTTATCTTGTCTTGCTGTTTCTATTTTGCTGGCTGTCTCAGGGCAAAATAGAATTGGAGACTAAATGCTGCCTACAGTTGCGATGTCTGAAGACAAGTGCTGAGTCACCAGGACGGTATGGGGAGCACTGACTGACAGACAGGGTCATTATGCCAACCAGCACCATCAATACCAGGCAATGGGTTGCCAGGAGATAGATGGTGATGTAAAATCACACAACAGCGAGACCTAAGGAGTTAGACTGGAACTGCTGCACGATGGCAAAACCCATGATTCCCCTGTGGCCAGGGATGCCTCCACTGTCATCTTCTTCCTTTAAGGACTGAGTGAATGACTCACGTTCGTGTACATAAGGCCCGAGGCAAGGTTACGACTGTATCGCGTGCTGACTGGTAACAATTTGCCCGTATCTGCAGAGGGGCTGCTCCAGGGACTTGAAAAGCCTTTGTAAGTCAGATTTCTAGAAATTCTGCGCAACGATAAGCTATGCTAAGTGGTAGGAATTGTAGATGATGAGCTGTGTTGATTATTTATTTTTTACGCAATAATAAATCTCTATAACCACAATCCCGCAGCCGGTCTTCATTCTGCCAAGGATCCCTAAAGAACCTGCCCGTCATCTGCAGTGCTGGGACAGAGCAAATCAGGTAACATTCACAATGGAGCTTTCTTAGTTAAATTGCATTTCAGATGCAAAATTAAACCAAAAACATCAGGCTGGTATCCCAGCTATTCAGGACAAAAACACCAGTTTCAGTAGCTTTAGGTTTTTACGACCTTCATTCTGCAGCAGAAGACCCGTACATCCTTCACACTATGAACAATGTTCTGTCCTACTTTTTGTAGAAGCACCTTAGAAAAAGAAAGCTTACTACTGCACTCAGGAATGGTTAACGAAATTTATCTGTAGTTATTGTTACAGAGCTATAAACACAAGGTAGATGATTAATACATGCTGCAATCTCTATTTTTGCATGACAGAACAGCTCAAAAGCACTGTTACTTTTCTTTGTAAGCATTCTGTGCTCCAGTCAAAGTAATTTATGTTTCAGGATATGTGGATACACAACATTACTTCAAGTAACCACAATGCATAGCTGGTCACTTTGGGCAGTGCACTTATATGTGGCATGGGAAGAATTTACCAGGCTCGCAGCCAAAATAAACAGCATCAGAGAAAGATGCCTTTGTTAAAAAATGTTTCCAAGGAAAAACTAGGACATATTCTCTCACTACGCCAGCTATTCCATCAGGATTTTTGTTCTATGTTGAGTTGCCAGCCCATTAGAGGTGAGGATGCTGGAGCCCCCAGTTCCGTGAACCAGCTGGGAGTGAGTCTGAGCACATACTCCCAGAAGGTATGCACACAGATAAGCAGGTACAATACATACACAAGGACAGCCATGGATCAATGTGGACAGGAGATATTACACCTACACAAACACAAATGGCCCCATCATGTTCCCTTCTCCAGATGACTGGGATAAAGGTCTGTCAGTGAAACTTAGGTACAAACACACATCCATATGGATTCTCCCAACAACTGGTCCTGCAGCCTTGGTCTCCCCAGGTGCTAGCACCTGGACACGTGTGCCCCTTGGGCTGCAGCCCCTCCCCAGGGGCTGGTGCAGACCCCTTTGCATAGATGTACACACACTGCTGACCTTAGACACTCAGGGACAGCCAGTCCTCAGGACCCAGCTGGTTCTTCGATCCTCTCTTCTCCAGTTGCCTCAAGCAGAGAGAAACAGAGACATACAAACTGGTCTCAGCTGACCCCAGAATCTATAGTCTCCTCATCTGGTGGCTGGGACCTTGTAATCCCTCTAGTAGCCAACTAGTACCCATCTGATCTCCACAGTATCCAACTCATACTTACAGCTGCTTCAGTAACTGGTTCCTAAATATCCCATAAATTTTGCACGATCCCCTAACGCTCCTCTGCACCTCATAATGATTCCAAAAGCCCTGCAAGCAGCAATCCCCATCAGTCTCTAAGGTGGCCTCTTCTACTGATGCACCGTGATGAATGTCCACCCATGCCCACAGCTGATGGCACTCCCATGACAGCCCTGGTTGGAACTGGGGCAGGGGCTCTCTTCCTCTGTCTGGGTTTTGGGGTTTCCCTGCCCACTGTTGTGCCACTGCCCTTTGTGTGTGCACAGACAATCCTTTTACCTCACAACCCAACATTATAAAACCTCACAACCAAGAACCTATTACTACGTTCAAAATAAAGATACCATATATAGCCTGAAAATTACTTTTAATAGTGTGTGTTAAATAATACATCGGCACAATACTTCAGCTCTAGGGGAAAAAGTAGCCTGAATGTAAAGGCAGGATTAAACTATTTTAGGCTTTTTTCAAATACATTTGCAGATTCAAAACTGCCAGAAGTGATGCTCTGTCCCAGATCACAGTCCCAAATATATGGATTGGTTGCACCAGACTCATCCCCTGCACTACAAGGATCACTCTACTGCTCAAGCACTGCTCATTCCTCGGTAATGAGTCATGCCAGTGACAAGGACACTTCCTTGCTCATACCTGGGACTGAGCAATGCTGAGCAAGCTCACTGTGAGACAAAAGGATCTATCTACATAAGCACTGACTCGAGGGGCCAAAATGATGACTCAGAGCGGAAGCTCTTAAAAGTCAAAATGACCATCAGTGTGCCAAAAATAAGGATGAGTCCCAAGCAAATCCATGTAATGAACTGCTCAGACTCTCAGCAGTCTGCAAAGTGAACAGGCAGGTGAACCTCCTCAACATTAGCAGTGGTGGCTATGACCCTTTCTCATTCCCAGTGAGGGTCTCAGCAGCTGTAATTTGTCCTGCTTTACTTACCATTGACATTACTTTAAACTATACAAGAATTATATGGTCTCTTCCCCTGCATTGATCCAGTAGAGAAGATGCTATTGTTAATCAGTACCTCACAGAGCACTACAATGATGAGTTGTTGAGCCAGAACGGGGATGCAGAGGTGCTCTCACAATAAAATATTCATAATAACCTTAAAATAAGCTGCTCTGTGAAGTCAGGCTAATACATAAGGGCCTTGGCCCTTCTATCTCCCACCACAATGTAACTACACCACCTTCCTCCTGCAAAGCAGCATATCTGTCCCTTCTTCACAACAACTCCAGATGCTTCATACATCTCCAAACTTCGTATAACATTGCCTGTAGCTCTTCCCATTCTTCCCTTAACATCCTCAACTCTACACACATTTCTTTAGGAAAACAGACAGAAGGAGGTTCAGCATCTGTAAACAAACTGACCAACAACATAATCAAAGCAGAGATGGAAATGGGTAGACAAAACTGGCTGTATTGCACAGTATGTGATTATTTTATGTTAGCTTTGAGATGAAGATACGTTTTTGGACATTAAAAAAAAAAAAAAAAGCCAAAACTGCTTACTAGGAAATTTCTTTTGGCTAAGTATAGCTATCACATAAGCAACCAAAAAAAGACACAATGATAATGCTGACCTTGATTAGCAGAGAAGAGTGATCCTGCATAGCAGTTCTTTATCTAGCTATCCCTTTTTTCACTGTCATTGTGATACAAGGAGATAGAGACCCTTCCCCCTGCCAAGAAGAAGTTAAGGCAATGGCACCTCTTTTCCTTGGGAGTGGAAGCCTGGGAAAGGGACAGTGTTTTGTGATCATCAGCAGGAAAGAGAGTAGTGCTCTGTGTGCTGTGCATGGGAGTGGAGGTCTACTAGGAACTGTCACAAGGTCCCTCCAAGGTACAAAGACCAAGATAACGTCATCCTCACAGCTATCAGCATACATTGCATAAGTGAACTTGTTTTGTTAAATGCTTTTCAGTCACATAGTTTTGCAGTCTGCAGTCTGATGCCGACATCTCATTAATGTGTAAGACAATACCATGAACCAAAGTGGTCTACGGATCCTATACTGAATCCATGTAGTTTTACTTTCCGACCACACAGCTCTGTTAAACAGGTCATGCAGTGTCAGCCTGCTCTACCAAACTTGTAAGTTGCTCTTGAATAAACTAAACCTACTGAGAGTCTTAAATCTCGTTATGAAGAGAATACTGCCTGGCACACCATTCTTGATGGTGTTGATGCCTGAGTTGAGTCAGGGCATGCCAACAAGATGTGGTAAAGTTTTCTTACTCTTACATATGACAGAACCTAAAGTTCTCTCACCCGAGGCTAGTGTTTGCTAATCAGCTTTGTGTTTCCTTTCCGTAAGTCAGAAGGGGGTAAAGCAAACAATAATTTACCCAAATTTCTTTCTTTCTTTTTTTTTATCAGCATAATGTCACTGAACTTGTAATGCCAAGACAATCTAATCAGCTCAAATATCTCTTACAGATTTAGCGATTCTTCCCGGAGACTATAAATGAATGTTACTGCAATGTCAGGGGTAGATCTCCCTCCCTCCTACTTGCAGGGATGCACTTTTCTTCAGTAGATACATCTGTCAGCTCCCTTATTCCTCTGCAAACCAGACCAGCAGTAATACAAGAAGGAAGACATGGTATAGTTCAGTTATAATATGAGAACTCAGTACCATGGGAAGACTGGGAAAACTAAGAGCAGACCAAGAAGTAAATTATCCTGCAAGTCGTAAAAAGTGCTAAACGGATTGATTCCTAGTGGATTAAACAAGAACACTCAGGCACATGAAGGAACAGTGTACTGGGGGGGGGGGGGGGGGGTGTGACAGGGAACAATTTGACACAGTGGCTCTCTCTGCAAGACTGTCAGATGGCAGTTGCCTTTAAGTCTTCTCTCCCAGGCTCCAAGGGGTTACTTTCTGAATTGCAAAGCAAAAGCTGCTTGAGCTATAAATAAAATAGAAAATATGTGGAGAGGAGAGAGCAAAGGGATAAAAGGGTTGGAATAACAAGTTATTTTCAGTCACTAGGGATGACCAGGCATAACTGACTCACCACTCTTTACTCTATCATTCCTGAACTACATTTATCAAACCCAGATAACAAAAATGCTATATTTATTCCCCTGCATGTATAGCTGCTCTCTCCCAGCTTCCCATACTTTGTGTCTGCTCTACACACACATATGGAATTAGGTTTTCACATGTATGTTACATGTTTGGAAGGAGAAAAGGTTGTTTCTAGGCTTATTGTACACTATTACTTATTCATACTGGAAATGGTATTTCATGTAACAGACAGGCACTTATGTACTGGTATGCAGCTCTACAACTCCACTAAACTTTAACATGAATTTCCTGGCAAACTGACAAGAAATTCAAATGAGAATCACAGTTATGCTTGAAATAGAGATAATTTACTACACTGCAGTGAAATCCAAGTCTACCTTGTCATAAGATGTCTTAGCAGAAAGGCAAATTTACATAGATTAGAAAATGGCTGATTCCCTTCCCTTCCCGTCCCTTCCCAGAAGTTAAAGTAGTCACCAAGTATTTCTGGAAAGCTAAGTATCATGACAATTAAGCAAAAGTAAGGTATCAAATAACCTTAAAATAAATACATATAAATATATAAATGCATATAGAAACAACTCATTCTTATCTTTTAATATAACAGACTATCCACCTAATTCCTCTTACTTGATAGACGTTTGAAATCCCTGGGTATCTCAGAAAGAAGCAATCCATCCATCTACAAACTAAAATCACATCCTTATTAGAGGCAATCCAGTTCTGCTAGAATTCAGCTGTTTCATCTGGAATTTCCCCTGTCATTCCCAACTGCCCCCAGTAAGTTAACCGTCAAGCAAAACACTCTGGAACAGTTCACATACACAACTGCCATCCCAGTGATGTTCATCCCAGGATGTTACTGCGAGGTAAATAATGCAGCTGGCTTAAAACCTGCATCTTTAAAGATGTCAGGAACAGCAGTATGTGTGAACTGT
Organism: Oxyura jamaicensis; assembly: GCF_011077185.1. NCBI lineage: Eukaryota > Metazoa > Chordata > Aves > Anseriformes > Anatidae > Oxyura > Oxyura jamaicensis. The sequence goes on from NC_048895.1 coordinate 9,211,444, forward strand.
CATGTTGTAGCACAAAAGCATACGTTAGCTTTCAGCATCCTAATTAAAATACAGATGTTAAAGGGGCTACCCTTCCTCATCTCTCTGTTCATTCTATAAGATGTTATTTATTTCTCCCAGTTCTTCCAAAACCTTTGCTTATATTCTTTTCAAAAACATTTTTAATAGTTCTGGGATTTGCTAGGATGGAGAGTGGGGATTCTCATAATTTTGTCATCATTTTTAACCATTTTCAAAGTGGTTTAGTTATAGAACATTAGACCCCAGATGATCTGCAGGCCAACCTCACAACTTGACTCATGGCTTTTGTGAAGTGCCTAGAAAACCAGCATGAGACAGAGCATGATAAGCAGAGAAAAATAATTAACTACAGATGAAACAAGAAAACAGTTGCAGCAGCTCTTGCTCAGTAATCAACTGATCAAAGTGTATTGTATCTTTTCAGGAATGCCATGGAGTCGTCACTTTCTGTCAGGCCCTTAGTTCATGTCAATGGCAGGATGGTACTATGAGTAGCATAACACCATCCAACTGAATTGCAATGGTAGCAATAAGTAAATAAATAATGGCTGTTATAGGAAAAAAATAAATAAATAAAATAAAATAAAAGGTTTTATGTTTGGCTTCTAGTGAATTAAATTAATTCACTTCTATAGCTGAGATAAAAGGTTCAGCTTAATTGCCTCCCCTTACTCAGTTTTTTTTCCTTTTTTAATGGCTACTAACAAGTAACCTGTTAATTCAGCAGACTTTGCTATCTGTTTTTATCTCTAACCCATGTCAGCCACTAGAGAGTACTCTTTAGCTGCTTAGTTACCTTCTCCTGTTTTATAAACTTGCCCTCTTCAAACTGTCCCAGGCATCACTCAACGTCTACTGCAGCATCCAGGAGCTCCAGGAAGAGCAATCTGGAATGGGCAGTAAACTTCAATTCCAAACAGTGCTATAGGTAGGCTAGATGATGCACCCAGTACCATCATATTTGGGATACACAAGAAGAAATAGAAAACACATTCAAACTTTAGAGAGATTCAGTATTACAAATACGGGCCATGCCAATCCAAAATACTTGAGGAAAACATACCCTGCAACAAAAATAAAATATAAACTATATGTTGAAAAATACCTGCCAGCAGCCACCTCAAATATTTGGATTGAGCATTTCCACAAAAATCTCGAGGCAATCTCTCACATTTCATGCCTCACTGGTATGTGCTATTGCCATTCTTGGTCACAGTGGCTTGTTTTCATTTCAGTGTACAAAGCAAAAGGAATGCAGAACAGCACCAGCAGTCTGACAAGAAGGTATAATTTCAGCACACAGAAAATTATTAGGCTTTTAATTTCTCTCTGCTCGATACATATACAATAAAGTGACATTATCCATTTGCTCCACCTTGTTTTAAATCCAGGGCAAGCATTTTGCTCTGAAAATATTTAACGTGCTACCATTAAAAGAACTTCTGCCAAGTATGTCTGTTTTGTTATCTGAATTCACAGCTGAGGTATACTTACATAGAAACAAGCTCATCTATACACCTCACTGAGTTAAATCACTTTGGGGGTAGAGAGGCACTTGAGCTTCATTAACCAGCAGAGCCCTCTTCTTGAGTTAGACAACAAACCAGAGCCTTTAATATTATCTATGCGGTTCTTTAATGGAACTTAACTCTTTGAGATTCAACTCTAATACCACTAATTCCACTTCCATGTTTTTTTTCCTCTGCTGGCTGACTACATAAAACGTAGAGCCCCCAACACAAAAGCATACAGCATCGCAAAAAACAGGCATGCAGACCCATGACTGTATGCACTGAGATATTAACTTATTGCTCCTAATTCCCTGGTGCTAAAACAGTTTCCCCCAGACCTCAGTACACAAGTGGACAAACCTTATTAAATTTAATCAGCCCAGTACTTGGGGGAGCCATCTTAATCAGTAAGGAATTTAATAAAAAGCTGCATCTCCAATGAATACTCTTTAATTACGAATGACTAATATTTATCCACAAAGAGGAATTTGTTTCAGCATTTGTCTGAGGACCTGGAAGAAGCCAAAGACGTCAATTTAATAATGGAATGACTAATTAAAGTATAATGGAAACCTAATTGTGATACACTGCTTTTATAGCACACGATTTGTTTAGAACAATTGCTTTTCATTGGGCTCATTAGGGAAACTTAATCAAAACACAATAGTAAAAAAGAAAAAGGAAAAACAGAAACATTGGAACTTCCATGAGGATTATAATCAGCTGACGAAAGACAGTTGACATGCTTGTCAGATAAAGCACTGCCATCCCTTCACAGGCTGTGGCTGAAAAATTTCAAAGGCTAATGATTATACAGTTCTTTTCCTCCTTAACAACATGGGATCAGACCCAAACCCTACTGCAGCTACTTGGTGGAGCTACTCTGGTGGAAAGTAGCCATGAAGTTGAAGGCTCTCAGGATTCTCCTCAGAGAAACCTCATGTAACACATGCAGCTTCCCAGCTACTGGTGAGGTATATATATCCTGCTGTATTTTATTCCTTTTATTGGTGAAGCACCAGGGAAAAAAAAAGGCAGAATGGAAAGGAGCTGCTCCTGTTGTTCCTCCACCCTGCAGTGCCCCACAGAAAACACGCACAGGGAGCTCCAGGAGCAGACAACCTTCCTCCAGTGGTGGCTGCTGGAACCGCAGATCCCTTGGCTTTGGCTCAGTGTTGTGATGTGAGAACGGTTTTGGCAACAGAAGCTGCCATGACTGTCATGGGAAAGAAAAAGGGATGCTAGGATCTGTGAACACACAGCACCATGGCTTTGCAGATGAACGACAGGTTGCAGTCATTCTACATGCACAGCAGCAAAACAGCCCTGTCTCTAGAAATAAGATTTGTTTATGGTTTTGTTCCAACTATTGCTGTTCATAGAGATGGTTAGAAAAATTATACTAAGGTCAACTCTTTGAATGAAAATGAGCAAAGAGTGCTGAGTGCCTAAACAGTCATCCTTCAACGTGGATGTAAGCTGAATCCTGAATATCCATCTTTTTGTACTTCCACAGGTGTGATGCTGTCAGTCTGCCAGCCTGAGAAGTGAAAGGTGAATTCTTATCTCAGGCACAGCAGAAGAGTAGGATGTGGGGCCAGTGGTCCATCTTCAGATATGGTCTCAGTATCGCAACAGTGAGGCTGAGAGAGACCACTCACCCCGCTACACAGTGGCCCAATATTGAGCCAAATGTATTACTCTGCTCGTGTCAAAAAAAAAAAAAAAAAGCACAGGTTGAGGCACATAATCTACATGTTGTGCCTTCATGTTAAAGACACCGGTTACAATGGTCTATTGCTTTTTCATACAGATCAGAAGGCCATCCCATGATGGTAAGTGAAGTCACAGAAGAGATGTTGTAAATCCCTGTTGTATACAGGCCCGTCTGAGCAGAAGTCTAAAACTCATTTCCTGAAAATATCTGCTAGAAACTTCCACCTCTGAACTCCAATGGGCATTTAACTTGGATGGCACTGTGCACTAGAAAGCCCTGAAAGCAGTCATTACTAATGTTTTTAACACTGATTTTTGACAAAAATATGAATATGTACATAACTGAATCACAAGGAATAGAATCAACTGAGGCAATTCAATTTAGGAACAGCTTACATTGGACTTTTCAAGAGCTGCAGAATGATGAACCACAAGTTGGTCTTTTTGCAAACAAATGATGGGGTGATGAAAAATCCAAAGTAACTTGACTGAGATCATAGATAACTTAGGTCTAAGAAGTAGTGCTGGCAGAAATTGCACTTCTGATTGTCCACCAGGACAAAAGAAGAACTTCAGCTGCTTTGCCATATTTTCTGAAATACGGAAAACATACCCGATGGATGCTGAAACCCAAAGTCCACCACTCATCTCAGTATATTTTCTGCCCAAATAATAGTGACAAAAACTATCTTTTACCAACTCTTCCATCTTCACCACCTTTTGAAAACATTAAAAACAAGAAAACAAACAAACAAACAATAAGCAATTATAGCATATCTTTGCAACTACATATAGTGGCCAAGGTAAAAGAAATACAAAACAAAAACTGAATTCTAGTATTTTTTCTCCTCCCCATGCAATGCCAACCTATGGTCATAATTTCATTAAGTGACGATGGTAACTTTAACTATGCTGTTTCACGCTAGGAGTGGCATTTCAAACATCAAGGCTGACAAAACTCATTCAGCAAACTGACAGCTTCTGTTCAAACACCTCATAACAAAATGAAAAATTCTTTTATTAGTGTATAAAATATATTTTACGTCAAATCAAAACACAGTGTTAGAAGAGCAAATATGCTGTTGCAATAATAGATAATATCTCAGATTACTAAATGGAATCTTTTTCTAGATCAATCTGCAAACGGAGATGTTGTCGTAGTATCATTTCACTCTCACCAACTGCAGACATGAATGAATAATTCTACCCATAGAGTAAAATCCTGGCACGTGTTGGCAATTTAAATTGACTAGCACAGTGAGTTATGGTGCTGTCTGTGATGAAATAACTTTGTCAGTAAAAGCTCCAAGATGGAAATGAATTGGCTACTGTCCACTTGTCTTTGCTGACTTTCAGAAACTTCTTCCTTGATACTAGGAGTGAAGAACTAGGTATGAAGGTGATTTTAGATTCATTGGTAAATTATTTCACCTAATCTGAAATCGAAAATTGATGGAGGTTCAGAAAGCTAATTTTACTGTTTTCAAGGTTTTTTTATTATTATTATTATTTTTAAGTTATTTTGGTAGTTTCTCTGTTAGAACTACAAGGCACATCTTTATGTTGCTCCCTAAGCTATACACCTTCAAGAGAACTGGCAAAGATAGCCACAGCAGTAGTCTGTTACAATTTTATTTACAGCAGACATAAGGCAGATATGAGGCCAAGTTAGTTACTGGGAACATCCTCCTGAGGCTAGCTGCAGGAAAACGTCGTTGGAATTCTCAAAGGGAAAACTTCAGATTTGTCTAATACTTAGAAGAAACCCCTCCTTTATGTGCTGCACTGGGGCTTGATGGTCTTTGCCACCTCCAGCCAGGTTAACACCAGGCAGGGTGTATGTTATCCAGGGTCCTTCACAGGAAGGTCCTGGTGTCACCAGACAGCGGGGGCACAGTGGGGTTTGTACAAAGCTGGAACAACAGCACGTGCAAGGGTAGAGTGGGAAGACCTAGTGCTGAGTCCTGTCGGCAGCCCAGACCCAGCTGCATCATGAGAGCCAGCAAGCTGAGCACACAATTCCTGATATAGGCAGCTCAATCGCCAGAGGGTCCTGGGAAGTCCTGACCCTCTACTTTCGTTTTAGCATCTGCAAAAGAAATATAAACTATAGCTATCAATAGACGGAATAGGCGTACTAAAATAGAATTTGTTTATGTAACACTCTGAAAAATACATGATTACTCAGACACTTCTACAACAAGAAGGGATGTGAAAACTGATGAAAAGTCCGGCATTTCATCCAGACAGAATCCTGAATGTTGACACTACAGCTGATCTGTGTAGCTAATTCTGATTTACTATACCACGCTTTCTCTTCATGATCTATTGTCTGAAATTGTAAGACAGTGAGAATACCTGCCTCACTTCTGAATACTGAAAAAGGGAAGAGCAGAACAAAAACCACTTAATGCACGATGCCCTGAATTCTTGATTCTTAAGCATACATTCTCAAAAGGCTGTTTTAAGAAAATATTTACTTTTTGGTTGTTATGGTGATCATCTTTTCACAGCAGTTTATAAAAACAGGAATGGCTAAAAATAAAAAATCCAAAGTAACCCAAGGAACTAAAAAGGGAATATGGCATGCAGATTTTTCTGGTTCGGAATAAATCTGCATATAGTATCTTGCAGCAGCACGTTTTACAAAGGGAATTAAAGCCATGAAATTAACATTTTAATGAAGTAGAGAGACCATTGACGTCAGGACTACTCACTGATTGCTGCTTCCAGGTGGCCTAATGAGATGAAAATGAAGTTTATATCTTTAGCTAGTCTGAGCCAGGCTTGTTTTGTGACTGTGATTGAATTTAAATGAGAAGATACTTCTGTGTGCAAACATGTCTAGCCTTAGCAAATCTAGGCATAATAAATGCTTGATTTAAAATATTTCATGGTAAGAAAAGGTATTTCAGCCTTCTGCCACATTCAAAATAAATGCAAAGACAAAGTTTTATCACTAACTCTATAGCATGCCACAGTTCTGTACTGATTGCTCCAGGAATCCCCATATAAAATTTTTACTGCAAGATGTCTTTGTTTATCTGTCAAAAAGCAGAAAACATTCTGGATTCTAAAAGTGAAGTAGGATATCATAAATCCAACGTAGCCTGTGGATAACCCATACCGTGACGTTTTTGGCACCAGAGGCATGTTAGACATTCAGGTCAACTGATGGAAATGCAAGACCACCATATATTGTGAAAGACCCTTCAAAGGAACTGCTGCACATCATAAATTACATGTTTCTAAATGATGCTGAAAGAGTGCATTTCATTTTCAGCCTTCATTGTCAATAGTGAATAGACATGCATAAATATTCTTCATCTAGGAAGGGGCAACCATGGTTATACATACAGACTGGGGGATGAGATGCTGGAGAGCAGCCCCACAGAAAAGGATCTGGGGGTTTTTGGTTGACAGCAAGCTGAACATGAGCCATCAGTATGCCTTGAAGGCCTGGAGGGTCAATCGTATCCTGGAGGTGCAACAAGCACAGCACTGCTAGCCGATCAAGGGACATGATTGTCCCACTCTACTCTGCGCTTGTGCGGCCTCACCTCGAGCACTGTGTGCAGTTTTGGGTGTGACAGTATAAAACTGTTAGAGAGTGTCCAAAGGAGGGCAACAAAGATGGTAAGGGGTCTAGAGGGCAAGACATATGAGGAGCAGCTGAAGTCACTTGGATTGTTCAGCCTGGAGAAGAGGAGACAGAGAGGGGAGACCTCATTGTGGTCTACAGCTTCCTCACGAGGGGGAGTGGAGGGGCAGGGGCTGAGCTCTGCTCTCTGGGGACCACTGATAAAACCCAGGGAAAAACAGCTTGACGTTGTGACATGCGTGGTTCAGGCTGGATATCAGGAACGGTTTCTTCACAGAGAGGGTGGTTGGGCACTGGAACAGGCTCCCCAGGGCAGTAGTCACGGCACAGCCTGCTGGAGTTCAAGTGTTTGGACAATGCTCTCGGACACGTGGTCTGATTTTTTGGGTGGTCCTTTGGGGACCCAGGAGTTGGACTCAATGATCCTTTTGGGTTCCTTCCAATCGGGATATGTTATGATTGTTTCGTATTAGAGGAATGAATTAACTTTGGTTTCATGATATACTCAGAATTTCGATTGAATTGTGCAAAGATATTTAGTATTTTTCCACTTCCTAGCCTTGTTACAATATTAAAAAATAAATATTTAAAAAACAAACCCAGACTAAATTACTAACACTATACCTGTTATTTAAGTCTAATTCTCACTTCATTCTTAGGTTCACACATATGTGATGTAGACCTCATTAGTCCTAGCTTCTCACTTGATATGACAACTTGACGTACATTCTCCTGCTGAACAGTATCATTGATCAGTACTAGAGAATAGAGCAGGGCAGGAGAAACGCAGAGAAGTTGTAACTGACCTTTCAAACTCTTCTCCTAAGTCTATGTTAAAGAACAGTAATGAGAGGACGTTTTATTCCCCTTACAGGATATTCTCTATTTTGTCCATTGTGAGTCGTAGGTTCGTAAAAAGAATAAAGGTGATCCATCAACAACACTCTGCTCTCTTTAAAACCAAAAGCTTCATAGGAAACCACTGCTATGGAATAGCCCTCTGCTCCTCTGCAAGCTGGGGTTACTGTTGTTTACTACTTCTAGTAGACTGCTTATGATGCCTTTTATAGGCATCAGCTTTCTAGGCAAGCCACGTCTGGATACAATATCTATATTTGCATTCCTTTTTTCTTCTTTGTCCCCTTGGAACAAGCTATTGCACATGGATTATATTTGAGGATTCAGTAACTAGATTAAAAAAAAGTCCCTCTCAGTAATGTAACAGCAATAGCTGTTAAAGCTATCCATGACTCCTCCACAGCACTGCCAAGCAATGACCCTGGCTGTTGAGGCAGAGATTTCACAGAATCATAGAATCATTCAGGTTGGAAAAGACCTCTAACATCATCTAGTCCAACCTTTAACCTTGCACTGCCAAGTACACCACTAAATCATGTCACTAAGCCCTACATCTACATGTAGTAGACTTCCAAGGATGGTCACTCAACTACTTCTCTGGGCAGCCTGTTCCAATACTTCACAACCCTTCCAGTGAAGACATTTTTCCTAACATCCAACCCAAACCTCCACCAGCACAACTTGAGGCCATTGCCTCTTGTCTTATCACTTGGTGCTTGGGAGAAGAGCCCAATCCCCACCTACCTCCCTGCAACCTCCTTTAAGGTAATTAGTACAATAAGGTCTCCCCTGAGCCTTCTGTTCTCCAGGCTAAACAACCGCAGCTCCTTCAGCTGATGCTCCTAAGGCTTGTTCTTACTAGGTGTGAGTCAGAGTCTCAGAAATCTTACTAGGTGTGAGGCAGCGTGAAATTGCTTGGAAGGACTTCATGAAATATGCACCATGCCCTGCCATGGGAACTCAGAAGCAGGGAAAGTGACTGACTCAAGCTAGGCAGCCAGGGAGAACAGATGGCAGACACAGATTTCTGATGCTCTTGTTTCATCAGCAGAACCCATGTTCTCACGAGCAAATAAACACATCTGAGCTCAGGACTGCCACCTGGCTGCGGCGACTGTCTGGGACATGGAGCCTTCAGATTTTGATTTGTAGACCGTTTTAATGAGGCGAGTGACCTGGACGAAGGGCTGGGTATCAACCTGCATGTTCAGCATGCTACAAAAATAGAAATGCATCCTGTTGTGGCAGCAAATACCTTTCTCTCCAAAAGATATTTTTAACCACTTTTATTCTTAGGATGCAGATGATAATGGCTAAACCAATCCAGTAATAACTCACCTCCAGAAGGAGCAATATTACTGGTCTGCTGCTTCACACTGCGTGCTCCCTCCCATTGTTCCTCTGGTCCTGCAGTGAGCCCTTTCAGCACATGGAGCCAGCAGAAGCTAACCCTGCCAGAGAGCCGTGCCTGCACTGGGGCTGCAGGGGAATCTGAACACCTGATTGCTGAAGGAAGCGAGATACTGGTATTCCTGCTAACTCCATCAGGAATGCTCATCAGGCTGGAGTGGATGCTATATGCACAATACATTTTCATGTTAGAAACGTCTTCCTTCATCCACCAAAGAGAACAAGCACTCTCAGTTTACTCCGCCCATCCAAGAGGTCAGTGCTGGCTTGTCTTTCTCGGGGCAGGAGACTCAACCTGCAGCTCACATCTGTGGTGTTGGTAAGATGCAAAAACAAGATTACTCAGAACACAGTGTCCTCCTGTAATTCATATGAATTCTGGGCCAAGGGCTGGGACATTTTTTCTTCATTATTCTATCGTTGCCTAGCATAGCAATTTGCAATTGCTATTGCCTAGAACAGCATCTGGAAAAAGTTAGGTAGCCAGAACAGAGTAACAGACATGAGCTCAGTGTGTTCCCAAGACCTGATTTTAAGAGATACAACACACCTGCAGCTTTCAGCAAAGTCATTACGGAGTTAAAAGCCTTAAAGCTTTCTGACAAAAAGCAAGCCCATGAGGACTGAATGTGCCCTGGAAATATGTCACTGCTTTTTACACACTAGCTAAATGCTCCAGAGGCTTACGAACATTTGCCTCAAGTATTTCAGCCTGGGAGGTGACAAAGATAATGAATAACCTCGGCAAGATCCACATCCGAGAGGGATGTTCACAAATTCCTGGCTAGCAGCAGATGGAAACACAAAGGCATGGAACCACAGCTGCTCCTTTTCTGAAGTGGCGAAGGACCCAAGAGAACCTCCAAAATTCCAACACGTCCTCCCAGCTCTCTCTGGTGGCGTAGGCTCTTACTCCATTTTGTTGCATAAATGCCCCCTGCCCTTCATCTAGACACATGGCAATGTTCAATACAAATTTCTTATCACTGACAAAACACAAAATTGTTTTGATTAAGGTACAAGGTACCATATGGAGCAGGTACATGCCTCGCATGCTTTAGCACAAACAACTCCAAGCCAGCTGAGTAGAAAACAACCATGTTGGACCTACGCTGAGGTAAAACTGTGGTTTTCAGCGCTTTTTATTCCCCGCCCCCCCGCCCGTATCGTCACACATTTATTTATCTGGAGGAACAACAGATTCAACAGATTCCTGAAAATAAAAACTTCCAGGGACAAAGAAAATCACTCTGCAAGTCACCAGCTGCCATCGATCAGTGCTCAGCTCTTGACAACCTCACACACAAAACACTTCCTGATGTCAGCAGGAGATACTCAAGAAACAGTGAAGTGCCTTGAGGGAAGAGCAGAATGAAGACTGGGCTATACTGCCTTCTCCAGATGTGCATAGCCTTAAACTTCTAGACATTTGTGTTTTAATTTTGCAGACCTCATCCTGAGAAAAGAATTACGAGTAGTTAGTTCCCTAGGTTTTCCTCTGCTCTGAACTACCAGAAAAACAAAAACAAAACAAACAAAACAGAACTGACTTCAATTTATTTTTATCCTCAATACATATATACATTTTTACACTGACAGATCAAACAGGGGTAACATTTGATGCAAAATAATTACTTCCTTATTTTTATACTCTTCTTTTGATAAAGAATAAACACATTTTTGTGAAAATTGAAAATAGCCCATGGTACCTGAGACAAAACAAAACAAAACAAAAAAGCTCTACATCATCCTTCAGTTTTGATTCCCTAACTTTATACTGCCTTACAGATGACAAAGTACTTGACCAGAGAATTAATTGCAGAGACAGAAAAATAATTCTGAATCCCATTGAGGGACGTTTATATGAAACCATGTGAGGTTCCTGTTCCATGAGAAAGCTCTGAGTAAACGGCCCTGCAAAGAATCTGCTTCAGCCAGAGAAAAAGAAAGCCTTGCCATCAGAATGGCATGGAAGTGACAGCATCAAACTAGCCACAGGCTCTCTCTTCTATGACTCTTGCTACACCTATGTAAAGTATTTATAAACCGTGGCTAATGCATTTTCTTAAAACGAGGTTGTAGTTTGTGCATGTAGTATCTGGAATTTATAGGTTTTTTTAGGAGACAGGCATATGCTCTCCATACACAATATGTACAAAAACCACTCATGCTTAATCCTGTCTAATTATCTTTTCTACCTTTGTGAAGTGCATCTATAATTTCCATCCTAAATTACGCATAGGATTCTTTATTGTAAATGATGTGACTCACCCATATAAACGTAACCCGCCAAGAAATGCTTACTGTAGTCAACTGTATGGCAGGCACATTACTGGCAACATAACATGTAAATTACCTCAATACCTCCACCCCACCCACCAGCTTACTCTCCAAAGTGTTAAAGCTAAACGATATTTTATGCTGCACTTTGGGAATACTCCTGCCATGTGCAAAATGAGAAAAATTCAGTATGAAAACGTTTCTTTTAGGATGGATTCATATCTTTTTGTGTGCTTGTTATACATTCACTATGTGTGGCAGATATGACTGAAACATGTTAGTCCTAGTTGGGACCTGTACGAGGTTGATGACTGATAATGATGGCAATGCCAGTCATCGTAACAACTTCCACTGCTAGAGATGAATTTCAAAGCCATCCAAATGGGTTCTAGGGGTTCCTCTTACTAGGACTGAGGGCATGATTTTCCTTTTTAAAATGCCTAGACTGGCTGCTAAAAAAGCTTGGTTAAGGTGTTTAAATAATTCCTGTGGTGTTTCACTGACTGCTTCTCAAAATTAGCTTCCAGGTGTAGTAGATCCACTTATATCTGTTGCTTAACTAAGGTAATCAACAGTTTAAGGATGTTTTATTCAAACAGATCCTTAGCTTGTACTTTTCCATTTCTTACATGGAAACACGGTCACAAATATGTTTGCTTCTTGTTTCATGCACAGAACTGCAATTAGATGTTAACCTCGTGCATCTAAAGAGGAAATCATCTGAAGTTTCACTAAAGTTATTTTTATATTCCACTCCAAAATAGAAAGGGTATACATGGGAAAAACAAAACAAAACAGGCATTACTAAATAAAGATGTCAGCATGTAAAGGTACTGTATTTGGTTGTTTCAAAGTTTTCACTCCTTAACCACATTACAGCAGTGAATGTCCTGGGTGTGAAAAAGACTCTCACCCAGCTGCTACAGAACAAGTGGTCTAATTTTATTTTTGAGAGAAAAGCATTCACAAATTTAACCTACTCTGGCATTCTGAAAATATTTATTCCATATAGCAAAATCTATTAAATTGTATGTCTATATGTCTTTAAAAAGCAAGTTGAAGCTTTTTATTCTTGTTTTCAAGTAAAAATGTTTTGAATTGGACAGAAAGTAGCTACTGACAGCGTTCTATTAAATATGCAAAATCCATTTGGTGGAAGAAATAATAAAAAGAAGCATTTTTTTTAGTTGATAGGGTAACTAATAGAAATATATTGTGCTTCAACATGTTTAAAAGAAAGAAGATACTGGCAGAAGATGAATTACAGAAAGAATTCTGTTTTGGCTTCATACAAATTGCTTATTTTTATTTTCAGAAACCTAATGCACTACCAGTCCTGTGCAATCAGATGTGCATAGCTTGATTTGTGTATTTGTGCAGTCCCCTGACCACAAATGAAATTGCTAGATTAGGATCTAAAATTTAAAGAACCTTCCTTAACCTCTCATACGTGTCTATTTATATACACAGGCACCAGCACCTTGAACAATTTACAACCCCTCTGTGTATGCTTACTAATTTTCACTGTGCCACCTATATCTTTCATTTCCCCTTATTTCCCTCAATCCACAAATCCTATTCTGTCCAAGCAAAGGAAGCCATAAAGTGGACAAATATGATTGCTGAGATAGTAAATGAATAAGAGAAGCACCACATTATACAACAGAGCATTATATAACGTTATTCCCTCCTCACGTATATTATTTGTTTTTCCTCAGACACAGTAATACAGGATGAAGAATACAGATCTGAGGTCACATTCTGTTTGCACATGCAGTTTCTGTAATTGGACTCAGGTCAGGTGAGTGTACACATAGGAAGTGATTTTGAAAATTACATCTGTGTACAACTACCTATAGTTTTTTGAAATTGAATGATTTAAAAATAATACTTTTTAAGTTGTATCTTACAGACTTTTAACCTTCACTAAAAAGTGATTATATAACATTTCCAAGCTATTCTGCGTTGCTGTACAGACTCTGTATTTTATTAACAGAATATAGAGCGATCAAAATCCCAGTAGGGTATGCTGACATTACTCTCCCTCCAGCTGGTCTTCTCAGTCTGAAATGTTCTCCAGCCATAAGCAGGAAAAACTACGAAAGAGCTGACAGCATTATATGCCACAGACACATGCATCCCTGCAAATTTCCAGTTTACAATACCAACAGCTGTATGAAAGACAAAACAAAACAAAAAGGCATATTTCATAACAAGATTTAAAAAACAAAAATAAAACCCACACCTTAACAATTCTACAGTTTATGGTTGAGGAGCTTCAGCTCCTTAGTATCTGTATATAAAAGTAGATTGTCTAGCTGCAGAAACAAAGATGCAGAAAGACAGATGGTGTTGCATGTGAAAATTGTCCATTTTTATGTCTACCAAAATACAATCAAGGGTGTGTGTGCAGGAGGTGTAATCCTCTTCCCAAATGAATAGAGGATTTTCAACACAGGTCCAGAGATAGAGGTCAGAGAGAAGAGAAAGGAGAAAAGGTCATATTCAAGCTTTTAATAGACTGTATTATTTTCTGGAGGATATAATTCCAAAAGTACTTGGCAAAACTTCAGGACATCCATCAGCATAAGCAAAATGAGGGTCAGTTGGCTATTCTGTGAAATATTGAGCTTTTTATGAGTCATAAATTCAATAAAATGTGGATGTGCTAAATTTACTTCACTCCCAAGTCACACCCTTTTTTGGTAACCTCTGTCCATGATATTCTTTAATGCATCAATAATGGGAATCCTAAAAAAGAAAAAAAAAAAGAAAAAAAAAAAACTAAATTCAAAGAAATTAAGACTGAATAAAAACAGACAATACATGAATACTGAAGTCCCATTTAAGGTAACAAAAGAATAGAATAAAAACTCCAGACACACACGCACAAACCATATATGTCAGTTTTGATACAGGTTTTAATTAATGATAGGAGAACCAAGGTTTCACAAGGCTCCTCTAATTAAAGGATTAGGATCTTGTGAGTAGTTTTGCCAGCCTATGATAGACACCTCACAGCTATTACACTTAAAATATCAATTGTTAAACTGAGCTATTTCCCTACATATTCCATACATAACTGTACAGGATCAGAGCATGTCCCTCCAGTCAATCTAACCGTAATGTCGTTGCCACAGCATACAAAAGCAAATTTTGACAGACACACATTTTTAACATATACAAATCTGTCTCTCAAAAGCAAAATAGTAATGACCTAGGTTGCAAACAGCAGCAGACTTCAAGCATTTACTTCTTTAGGTGAATCTTAGTGGGCTGGTTATTCCATATTTCTTGAATATTTCCCTGATGCAACTGATGAATACCATACTAGAAGTAATAATATGTGCACTAACTGTCAGATTTTGTGAAAGAAGTTATTTTCCCATAAAGGAGCATCACTAGTACTCCCAAATGCCTTCTCAAAGCCCGTCCTTTGCTTAAATTCCTGTATAAAATTGTCCACAATTTCAGCAGTGTTCTGTTACGCAAAGCACAGAGTGCTCAGATGGAGCATACAAGACTCACTCTTTAGTCCGTCTCTTTGCACTATTCTGTATGATGCCTCATTGTTTTATTTTGACTGTGAACCATTTGGTTCATCATTTAATCATAGAATCATTCAGGTTGGAAAAGACCTCTAACATCACCTAGTCCAACCTTTAACCTCGCACTGCCAAGTACACCATTAAATCATGTCACTAGG
Source organism: Oxyura jamaicensis (assembly GCF_011077185.1). Lineage (NCBI taxonomy): Eukaryota > Metazoa > Chordata > Aves > Anseriformes > Anatidae > Oxyura > Oxyura jamaicensis. The sequence goes on from NC_048895.1 coordinate 9,226,547, forward strand.
CTCTATAGCTACATGTTTCTTGAAGACCTCCAGGGATGGTCACTCAACTACTTCTCTGGGCAGCCTGTTCCAATACTTCACAACCCTTCCAGTGAAGACATTTTTCCTAACATCCAACCCAAACCTCCACCAGCACAACTTGAGGCCACTGCCTCTTGTCTTATCACTTGGTGCTTGGGAGAAGAGCCCAATCCCCACCTACCTCCCTGCAACCTCCTTTAATGTAATTAGTACAATAAGGTCTCCCCCAAGCCTTCTGTTCTCCAGGCTAAACAACCGCAGCTCCTTCAGCCAGTCCTCCTAAGGCTTGTTCTCTAGACCCTTCACCAGCTTCATTGACCTTCTTTGGACATGCTCCAGCACCTTGGTGTCCTTGTAGTGAATATGTTCAATACTGAACATGGTACTTGAGGTGTGGCCTCACCAGAGCCAAGTACAGAGGGACTATCATTCCTTAGTCCTGCTGGCCATACTGTTTCTGATACAAGCCAGGATGCCATTGGCCTTCTTGGCCACCTGAGCACACTGCTGGCTCACAGTCAGCCAGCTAACCACCAATACCCCCAGGTCCATTTCCGCCATGCAGCTTTCCAGGCACTCTTCCACCAACCGGTAGCGTTGCATGGGATCGTTGTGCCCCAAGTGCACAACACGGCACCAGTATTTCAGTATTACTGCGCAATGGAGGAAAAACTGCTGCCACATAAAGAACAGTGTTGTGACACATAAAAAGCCAGACTTTTCATGAGTGACTAAGATGTGGCATGGAAAGACCAAGACAAAGTTTGCAAAGGGCCTCACAGATATGTTTCATTGCAGTTTTAAGTCAGACATAGAAGAATGTCAGTGGGGAAAGGACAATCTGTAGACTGCAATACTTTTAGTACTTACAAATTAGCCTGAGTCATAAAAAAGTTGGGTGGTGTGGGAGAGAGGGGGAAGCAAGATCTAATTCAGGAAACCACTAAATACACACTTTAGCTTAACCAAACACTTGTATGTTCCCTTTCCTAGAAAATAGAACAGAAAAAGGAGGAAGGGAGGATAAACACAATTGGAACAGGCAAAACGTTGTCTTCCAAAACAAAATCTTTATATAAGAACTGGTATCAAAACCTTCGAAGGATTAATACACTTTAAAAGACATCGTTCTGAGGAAACCCTTTCATGGTTAAGGCTTTGAATTTCAAGTTCCTGCCAACAAAAAACAATAGTGGCTCTCTGTTTTGGAAATTCAGAGAAGGGTTATCACAGTTTTACAAGGATGTAAACCTTGTCAGCCTCTTTTTTGACGTCTTTCAAAAACATATTCACTTATTTCAACTGACTAGGTATTTCCTCAGGAATTTCACATTGATAGATATTTTCAGGCAAGCTATACTAGTCAGTAAAAAATGAGCTGATTTCTTGATTTTCCAGAACAACAGTCAGCACAAGCAGAAGATTTTATATTATAGGTGCAAATAATTAATCTTCAAATCTTAAAAGCAATCCTGTGAATGCAATTCTGAAAAGTTGAACTCTTGGGATGTTCATGAGGAAAGCCACTTGCTCGCCCCACAAACATACTGGCAGACAGCTGAATTGTAACTCTTTCTATAAAGTTTGCTGTATGCAGGCATTTGGCTTTTAGTGCTCTTTTTAAAATGCTCATGCATTGAATTTCTATTATGTGATCTCTCAGTTAAGCAACACAAAAATTGCAACTGTTGGGAAAAATACCAAACAAAGTACAAAAAGTTACCTCGTTTCTCTTGAAGGAATTTCGTTGGTTTTTCTGGTGTGAGCTGGACAGTTGATAATGTCAGAATGATCCTGTGTCGCACGAAATACAGCATGGCATAAACCATGTCATGATTTTATCATACCTATTTCTTTATTATGGCCATTACAAAGCATGGGATATTGCTGTTCTACTAATTTCAAGTTATGTACTTTTAATTACAGGATAATGGCCACAAGGGGTGGAACATTTTGTTTTTGTTCTTGCTTCTGTTGTTTAATAAACAAAAGAGGACTTAAACCATACATCTGTAATTTTACAGCATATATAAAGTGGCAAAGGGGACAAATTTACCAATTTATTTTACAGCCTAGAGGATACATGAATGCAAGGAGGAGGTTTTGTGGAGATCTGGACTTGCCAGGTGTCTACCTCAGGTGCCAACTTAAAAGAATTCATTATTTTTCTTTTGTCAACTTGCCCAATTGTCCTGCTGCTTAGGTTAAGCTGTAGCAATTAAGTTGGCATTGCCATCAAAATACAACAGGTTCAACCATCTCCCTCATGTTGGCATGCCACATTCCTCCCCCACCAGCACTGCTGACACAAGTATTTGCAGGCCAAATGGTGAATTGTATCAAAAAGAATACATTGACTGAAAAACAGTCCTTTTCCTGTATTTTTCCCTGGTGGCAGCACTGGCTTAAATGCATATAAATCTACGATGTTGGTTAGTTTCTGTGAGGAATAAAAATTACCTTCACCACCCCCCCCCCAGGTTTCGCAACTTGTTCAGAAGCAAGATGACTTTAGAATCGTTTCCTGCTTTGTTTTAATGAAGTTCAGCTGAAAAATAAAAACCTGAACTTCCACAGTGCAAACCCAAACATTCTGGCTAAAACAAGTGTATTCTCAGATATTTGAAAATACTTGACTGGATGTAATTCAGCAAAGCCTTATATATTTCTACAGAGCTAAGGAGCCAGTCTTGAAACAGCAAGCAGGCAGAAAAGCAGTAGATCCTCCCTGGAGTCGGTGACAATTGCATTCATCTTGGAAGGGAGCAAAACAACTTTGGCCATAAAGGGTAAGACATTATTAGTAATAAAATTCTTCACATTCTTTTCACAAAAAGACACTTCATATTATAAGACGATATCCTAACAAACTAGCCTTAGATGGTTGGGTTGGATTGAGTCTGCACAGTGTAATGCCAACATATCATACGTTCTCCTGATCAAGCAAAAATTAAAGTAGGACAAGTTGTCCAGTCCAGATTGGGTTATTTGGTCTAAAAATAAAGTTCCTGAATACCCATTTCACGTCAGTATGAAACAACTCAGATGACAACAGCCAATTTCTTTTCCTGCAAAGCAGAGTTAGTACCTCCACACTACAATTTCCCAGGACTCTCATTACAATACCTTCCTGTAACTGTTACGCAGAACATCAAGTTCAAGCCACTTGTACTGCAGTGGTCTAAATTTCTGGGCTCTTTTAGCCTCAGATTAATTTCTCTGAAGGGAAGATGGGGTACCAAAATCACAACTAAAGCAATTCACCTACATTAAAGACTAAGGCTAAAGAAAAAACCTTCTTTTGCTGAGTCTCAGGGAGAAAAAGCAAATTTATGTTCGGTGGAAGAAGAGACAGGCAACTTGGGAAAAGTACAAGGAAGTTGCCAGCATATGCAAGGAAAAAATCAGAAAGGTTAAAACCCAACATAAGCTCAACTTGGCCAATATGGTAAAGGATAACAAAAAATGTTTTTACAAATTTATTAACGGGAAGAAGAGGGCCAAGGAGAATCTCCATCCTTTACTGAACATGGTGGGGTACATACCTACTGAGGATAAGGAAAAGGCTGAGGTTCCTAATGCCTTCTTTATATCTGTATTTACTAGTCAGATCACTTAACCTCGGGGATAAGTGGTCTGACTAGTAAAGTCTGGGATGGGGAGCAGAAGAAACACCCCTAGTTCAGGTGGAAACAGTTAGAGACCTGCTGCTCCACCTGGACTGTCACAAGTCCATGGGGCCTGATGGGATCTGAGGGTGCTGAGAGAGTTGGTGGATGTGATTGCTGGGCCACTTTCCATCGTCTAACAGTGGTCACAGTCATCCCGAGAGGTCCCGGCTGACTGGAGACTTGCTAACATGATGCCCATTGATAAGGGTCGTAAGGAGGACCTGGGGAACTACAGGCCTGTCAGCCTGACCTCAGTGGCAGAAAAGGTGATGGAACAGATCATCTTGAGTGCAATCACACAGCATGTGTAGGACAAGCTGGAGATCAGGCCCAGTCAGCATGTCATGAACGACAAGTTCTGCCTGACCAACCTCATCTCCTTCTATGACATGGTGACCTGCCTGGTGGATGAGGGAAAGGCTGTTGACATAGCACACCTAGACTTCAGCAAAGCCTTTGACACAGTCTCCCACAGTATTCTCCTGGAGAAGATGGCAGCCCATGGCTTGGACAGGTACACTCTGTGCTGGGTTAAAAACTGGCTGGATGGCCGGGCCCAGAGAGTGGTGGTGAACAGAGTGAAATCCAGCTGGCGACTGGTCACCAGTGGTGTTCCCCAGGGAACCCCCAGTGTTGGGGCCCATCCTCTTTAATATCCTTATTGATGACATGGACGAGGGGATTAAGTGCACCCTCAGTAAGTTTGTAGATTATACCAAGTTGGGGGGGAAGTGTCGATCTGCTTGAGGGTAGGAAGGCCCTCCAGAGGTACTAGAGGGAATGGCCTCAAGGACAGCTGACCCCAACTGGCCAAAGGGGTATTCCATCCCACCTGGCGTCATGCTGAACAAGTAACGTGGGGGGGCTGGCTGGGGTGCGGGGACTGGCTGCTCAGGATAGGCAGGGCATCGGTCAGCAGGTAGTGAGCAGTTGCATTGTGCATCACTCATTTTGTACACATTATTAGTAAGTAGTACTATTACCCTTATTATTATTTTATTTTATTTTCTGTCCTAATAAATTGTCTTTATCTCAACCCACAAGCCTTCACTTTTTTTTTCTGATTCTCTCCCCCATCCCACGGGGAGGGGCAAGGAGGGTGAGCAAACGGCTGTGTGGTGCTTAGCTGCCAGCCAGATTAAACCACCAAAGTGGCTGAGTCTCAACCCATTTAATGCTAAATGAAACTCTGGAGAATTTCTGCCTATTTCATAAACAGACTTTAATTTCTCATCTTCTCATATGTCTGACTGAAAGTTTCTAGGGTGAATTTTACAGTACTGCTGCATATTCATTCCCAAATGCAGCCAAGGGAAGCTCTGCTTTGAACATGGAAAGTGCTATGACTGAAAAATAAGTCCATAGGTACCTAAAACCAGGCAGTAGATCTGACCTTAATTTGGCTGGGCTTCAATTTCCCACATGTATGAGATAAATACAGACACAGTGAAAATAAATTCCTTCGAGATCATGAAGCACTCTTGTACTAGAGCAGCAAGCAGCAGAGATGCTTATATGAAAATTCTGTTTTCAGAGAAGAGCTTGAAATGTGCAGTACATGAGCCCTGGGGCCACACACTGAAGATCAGGAAAAAACAAAACATTTAGAAGTTGCTCCTTCAGCGAGTGCTCAGTGAAGCAAAGGATGTGTGTGGGGAAGAATGGCATGCAACCGTTTAGTTAAGAACCAGATCATCTTGTATACGTGTAAGAAAGCCAAAATAAGATTCCACAAACAGCTTTGTGATGTCAGCTGACTTTGGAGTGCCAAATTTGCCAAGCATTATGTTTTTCTTTTTAAGTCTTGCTTTCACTCTTGGTTTCATCAGAATAAAATAACCAGTGCCCAAACAAATGGAATAAAACACTTACAAATTTAATGATACTGGCTGCTGAAAAGTGATAAAAAAATGAAATCTGGCCTCACTCTTAAAAAATACATTAACCCTTCAAATATTAAGGTTTTCATTTGCTTTTAAAGCCCAGACCTGATTTTGGAAGAAAGATTCAAAACTGTAAAGCTCTTAGACTAATTCTTAGAGCTCTATACTTTTTATAGCAGTGCTCATTAGCAACCATAAAGGTAATTCACTATAAGTTTTCTGATTCCGTTTCTCAGGCATTCATAAAATGAAATTATTCATTCATTTTGGACTTGAACATATAAAAGTTGTACATTTCAAAAGAAGCAAAGAAAAGGAATAGGATTTTGCCATTCTGATTTGCAGCACAAATGTTAAAGCTTCATCTACAATGTTTGCACATACCAACTATTTATGATAACAATAGTCTTATTTTGGGCATTACAAAATTAATTCAGTTGATGCTTCTATTATTTTTTTAAAGCATCCCTAACACACTTGTGCACAGCCATTTCAAAAATATCGAAAACTTTTTAATACCCAGCACTGCGAAACATACAGGCAAATGATTGTGTCCTGCATGCCTCTGGCAGTACATTTACAACTGATTAAGGACTCCTGTCTTACCGAAAGCTGAATAGTGGCTAAACTAATCAAATTCAGCAGTAGATTAGAAAGAATGAATAGGACTGAATTTCTGCTTCAAGCTGAATATTGTCATGACAAACAATTTGACAGACACTGATCTAAATGCTTTGTATTTCAAAAGCATTTCTAAATGCTTTGGTATTTCAAAATTGAATAGCCATACGTTTTCCAGTGAAATGTGCCAAAGGTTCTTGAACAGCTTCTGAAGTTTGTTTACCTGTGCATATTAATATGCAATGAAGAATTGTTTTAATACCCTCACCCCAAAGACTTGCAGCTCCAAGAGATTTAATAAAACTCTGTATATAATCCAGGTTTGTAACTTTTTATATATTCATGGGCAATTCTGAAATGAAGCAAGCAAGCAGCATAAGTAAAAAGTGCATATGGAGTCAGGATAAGCACTGCTATGTATAGAGTATTCTACAGTAGAAAGCTAAAGATAAACACACCTTTTGTAACTTTCTCCTTCTCAAGCCTGTTTTTATTCTACACTCAGCCACCACAAATGAGTTTCTTACCTTCCGGATAACTAGCTACCTCTTGGCTGAATTTTGGCTGGAGTCGTTCACCTAGGGAAGCCACCCTTGGATTTACACCATCCCCACCTCTGCCAGCCCAGCCCATATGCCAGTGGGGAGCACCCCTTCATTACTTCCATGAAGGTTTGGAAATAAGGTACTCTTTTCAAAATCTTGCCATTAACTATGACTGCTTATCACATTGATTCAACACTAGTCCCTGTAATCACTGAAAATAATAGATGTTGACATGACACCCAACACAGAATTAAATTGGCTTTTGAAAGGTTAACTTGTCTGATTGTTTCTGTACAAGACAATACTTATGAAGACCACAGTTTTACTCTGTATAAAACATACATTAAAATATCTACCCAGGGAAAGAGGATTTAAGAAGAAAGGATCTATTTCAAGCATGAATTTGCTGCTTTGTTCTATTCAAATGCAAAACAGTGTTGTTACTTATTATATTGCCACTTTCAACATTGCTTAATTTACATAAAAAATAGATTTATTTTGCATTCATCAAGCATTCATGGTTATCTGTGTATATTTAATATATTTCCATGTCATCATCCATTGCTACATAATTAGTGCCTGCAACTCTTACCATGTTTCGATCAGTGAAACATGATGTTATTTAACATCAAGTTTTCATTCAGCAGATGAATAGCAATTTCCTACCCATCTTCACCTCTCCTGTGTCTTCATACTTTTTTCTGATCTACTATACTTAAAAGGGATGCACATTTCATTTATGTCATAGGCATCCAGTCTACTGATGTTAAACGAGCATTCAACACAGACAACTAAATGCTGACCTTCTCTAACTTTCTTTATATTACCTTTTCTTCAAGTCATTCTACCTATTCCAACATATGGACATACAAGACACAGAAGAATTTTCAGTGAGATTAAGAATTAAAATATCTACTTGAAACACCAGAATATTAAACATTTTTGTATAAATATACTATAAAATTTTTTGTCTTGTCCAGTTAACAGATCCAGAACCTTATCCCAGTACAGTCAGTATGAAATTTTCCACCAGCTTCAACAAGTGAAGGACATAGTCAGAGAGTTGAACAACAAAACAGACACTTAGAATTACCGTAACATAACCCTGCACCAAATTCCAGAAAAATCCCTGCAAAGGAATTCTTACCTCAAACATGAAATATGATAGAACTACTGTTTCCTCCCACAAAACCCTGTGTTTCTATTCCTAGTGCACAAAGGCTAAGCAATATTGAGGTACTGCAATAGCCAGGGCACAGGCTTGATAGCAACAACTTTGTCATTTCTCTCCCTGCTAAGATGCTTACAGCAGTTTACAGCTTTGGGACTAAGTTGTGCTCACATCTGCTGCTCTTGGGCTAGGCACTTTAGACCAAAAATCATCTTTGGTTAACAAAAAGAAAAGACTACCTACTGTTTTTGTTTGTTTGTTTTGTTTTGTTTTTCTTAGTGGAAATTAATTCATACTTCCTTTCTAGACCTGGTGTTACATTCATTTACTTTCAAATCCTGACAAAAATTTATGGAAAAGCTACAACTGCATGCACAAGCTGCACTCACAAGTAGGACCCATTACCCCAGATTCCTGCACCCTGCCCAGCATGCCATGCAAAGTTCTGGTAGAGACTTTCCTGTCCATCCCCCTTCCTTTGGCAGCTTTACTCAACACTGGTCTCTGGTTCCCTTTCATTCTGATAAATATGATCATTCAAGCACATAACCCATTCAAAACAAATTCCTTTGAGAGCCACCAGCTGATCAGCTGGCCTGAAGACAGCAAGTTTGTCAGTGGGGTCCATATTATTCTAGGCTGTTCAGAAAATAGCAAGGTTTTTCAATAGCCTTTGTTTATCTTGTGACAATAGCCTATCGAGCATGTTATTCATCTTCTTATTATTTGTTCATAATTTGTTTCTTAGTGTTTTTTTTTTCTTTGTTTTGTTTTTTTGTTGTTGTTTTCCTAAACAGAAAACTTTTTGTGAAGTGTTATACTTTGGGGATAAAAACTATACTGGTATTCCTTTTCAAGATAACTAGTCTTGGTATTTGTCCACACCATATATACATAGCAAATTACAACATTCCTGGACATCTTCCTGGAGGAAAATACAACATGATGCTTCTGCTCCATAAAGTAGAAATACAATTTGGTAAAGAAAGTCAGTGAAGAAACATACCAACTTGAAAACTGGAATGATTTTTTTTTTTTTTTAAGAGAATGAAATCTGAGAGCTTGAAGATGCTTATTTTGTAACCTATTCAAATATCCTGTTTGATACTGCACTGCTCCCTAAAATGTACTCTGGATTATGCACAGATATAAAACATATTATTTTTATAAGATCTGGATTTGAGAATCCACTGTCACACTATACATTCTCAAATCCCTCTTGCTTCTTTCATCTATCTCCAGAACTTTCATCCTTTTGTATTTGCAACTCTTCTACTAAAACAATGAAATTACCAGACTGGCAAAAACTCTTTTGTTCTCTCACTCAAAAGCATACACCACAAGAGGGCTACATTCAATCTCACTTTCTGAAATTCCCGTTTCTGGCATTTAGTTATGCAATCTGAGCATTCAACCCTTTTCTTTATTTTACTTTGAAAACATGCAGCACCTTATGAGGCTATCAACTTGTAGGTCAAGACAGAGCATGCAGCTAGTGAATCCTGGATTTTTTTCAAGCCACATGTACTTTCTCAACTGGGTTTCTCTATCAGCTAAGAGGAGCCAATGGAGCAAGGCAGTCAAACTCATTCTGAAAAACAGCATTGCCACCCTGGTTTAAGGACACTGCAGGATATTTTGCAGACTGGGTGACCTCGCTTTGGTCATATTCTGAGCTAGCTGGAACCTATGTTGGCTTCATTACCACAAGTTTTTTGGTTTCCGTGTAAAGCTGCCCTAATCTTGCCATGGTGCTTACAGTCAGTTCAGAGGGAGTGGCAGAGTGAAATCATTTTGCTCCTAAAAAAATTATGGGGGATATATCCTTACTGCAGAAAATCACGAAGAATAAGAAATAATTGCTTTCTCTAACTGTACTAACAAGGTTTTAAAATGTGATCCTCATGCTAGACAGTCTGTCAAGTAAGGCAGAAAACAGCCCACCAAAACCCCTACATATATACATATCTCTGTATGTAAACAACAGTGTACCTTACATGAGAAAACTCACCATGAAAGCCATAGACTCATTATATTCTATCAGCATTTCACTGCTCGATTTTAATGAGTTCTGCGCTGCTCACTGCTATCCAAACAAGAATATGTGAAAAAGAATATGCTGCTGGGTGATTACAAAATGTGTGGGAAACAGTGAGAGGCATGGAACTGAAAGTCAAAAGAATGTATTCCTTCAAGCAGGTGAATAATCTTTCCAAATGTTCTCTCCTAATGTACAACACAACTAGTATAAATTAGGAATTATGTATATATTTTAAAAATGAGTGCATGCTTACATGCATGTCTCAGTGTGTAATGTCAACTGAATTCATTATCACCACAGGTAGCAGAAATCCTAATGAATCTCCATGGATTCTCAGTATTGGTTGGAATGTATCATTAACAGGTTTATTAGATATTTCCAATGCTGTGGACAAGCAGAGTGCAGTATTTGAGACAGCTGCAGCTTAACTGCTACCTGCTTCAACAACACTGGTATAATGGTTGTTTCAGACTCACAAAAACAAAATCTCAAAAAGACACAGTCCTCACAGATACGTAAAGAATGGGAAGAAAAGAAGGAGCCACATAGCTGCTGAGCATATGTTTCATTTCTTTCTTTGATCCATACTATAAGAAGTGCAAAGCAAAGAGTTCACAGAGAAAGCCAAGGAGCTTTCAAGTCTTTTGGAAGGAATGCTTTTTTGGGTAAGTGAAGACAGAAGGACTGGTTAAATCACAGTGGTGCTGCTGATGAACCCAGAGAGCACCCAGGCAAAGAATCCTTCTGAGGGAAGATTTTTTAGAAGCATCCCAGCAGATTTAAAGAACAGTAATTCTTATAGGATTTTAAATGGGACTTCTGTCCCTAAGGTCTGTGTGTTTGGCTTTTCAACATCAGTACCCATAGCAACTTCCAGGCAACACAAACGCGCCATTGCTCACAAATTCCAAAGCGTCTGAAGCATTTTTGAGAATGCCTTTCTTTTTATTTATTGTGCATATTATGCTTTTCTCCTAATAGATGTGCTTATTGTCTCTGTAATGCCACAAATCATCAGGACAGGCTGGCTCCTTTCAGTGCAGCGAAGGACTGGTTATCAGCATGAGCCAACCAGAAAGATGCTCAGACCCTGCTTCTGCAACTGTTTCATAATAACTAAGAGCATTTGCTTTTAATCTTATACTGCAAGGTCAACGATGACTAGCAACACACACACACAAAAAAAATCACAGTGTTTCATATACCTACATGTAGATAATACGTACGTCAGAGATGCTTATTTTAAGATACGAACACTAGCTTTTTACAGTAAGAAATGGGACTGGGGAGAGGGATGTCTACAGAGAATGTACATTAAACTCAGTTCTCCAGTTCTCAGCTGGCAGCCATTCCACAGGAAACTGACATTATGGGAAAATATTTTCAAACCTTGCATCTGTATGTACTTCATTATAACAGTTAATTCACATTGTACAGGCCTTCAGAGAACCGGCATGGCATGTATGCAGCAGAGGGAAACTCTTCCTATACCTACCAAAGTTTGGTGAGAACATCAACAGCAAAGACATTATTTCCTGCCCTCCAGAAGCCTGCAGTTCAGGAAAAGGTTGACAAATGTCTTGAAACAGCAATATTTCAGATTACATACAAGGTGAAGAGTTGAGTTTATGCTGAAGTTTGTGTTTTGACAAAAATCTATTTTAGAAAGTATTTATACTCTACTACAATTTTTCCCAAGCTCCTCTGCCCTTGTATGTTTTTCGTTTTGCAGTATCAGTACCATAGCAACATCCAGGACTCATGAATGTGGAACTGCTCTCAATATCTCTGGAGCAGTCTTACAAATGTGTGCCAAGCTCAGGAATCTGAGTCAGCCTGGAAAAGTAAGACATTGGGCTAAGTTCTGTATACCCTGAAAATAATGGCAGGGGACTGGAGGAATGCAAAGGGAAGAAGGAGCTGTAGCTGCAACAGTATTAAGGAATGAAAGAAAAGAAATACTTACAGTTTAATGATAATTAAATTTTGTAACTAGAGGAGATTGCAAGTTTTATTACTATCTTACAGATTTGATGGCTATATCAACAACTTAAGGGTTCCAAAATTTTCAGTAACTGAAATCATACTCATGGACCTTCTCCCCTGCCAGCAATTACTCATATAGAAAAGTGATATCAGAAATAAAAAAAAAAAAAAATACATTTACAACAACTTTAATGCAGATGGAAGTGAAAAGAGCCAGCATCTGCAAAAATTGGAAGAGTGGGAAATCCATTAAATATGTTTGAGAATCTCCTCTACAATACAACACTGATTTGGGATTAGTCTATTCAGTTTGTAGATGCATTTTTTCTAATAAAACACATCAGCAAACATCATCTCCTAACTGAAACTAAAGCAGTATTTTGTCCTTCAAAAGTATATTTACTCTCTGCTGAAGACTCCTTGAAGCAAGTATCTACCTTATTAATAAACAGAGCTGAGAAATGGATATGGTGTGAACAGCATCTGATAATGCCATGTGAAATAGATAACAATACTATTTTGCCATTTAGAGTAATTAATTTTGACTTCAGCAATAATTATACTACTAATCCAACCAACATCCCCTGCAAAATCTTGGATCATGGCCTGACAAGTGCAAGCAGTAATAAACTTTAACTTTACATGAGGCTCACCTATTGTCTGTCCTGCAGCCATTAGTCCCTAAAAAAAAAATCACAACAAACAAACAAACAGCTCAGTATTCTCACACACACACAAAAAAATCCACTTGATAATTCTTACAGCATTCAAGCATTCAGTAGTCTTTCTTAGCATCAAACCAGTCACAGGAATGTCATGAATAAGCCCACAAAAGGGACTGGTTCTTGTTTTATGTGGACCCAATGGAACATCAGAAGCATTCCAAGATATTTTACTAACCTTACTGTATTGCTGTGAGGGACACTATATGAAAAAAAAATGAAAAAAATGAAATAAATACCATCCAATCAGATGACTGACCTTTTGAAATAAGCATCCAGAGAGATGCTGACCAAGTCTAGACCAGCAGATATACCTTGTTACACACATTCATTTCACCATCTAGCCAAAAATCTTAAACAGAATAACCTTTCATTAAAATATCTTGAAGAGAAGACATTTAAACAATCAAATGGGAATGTCAACAAACAAATGGGAATGTCATCTTTAATTCTGAAGAGATTAATTTAGCTTTTACTGAACCATCTTTTTCCTGAACTCATCTGCTGTCAAGCAAGAGCTTCACTTCTACCCACGTGGTGGGCCACCACTACTCCAGGCTTGCAGTTGCAGTAATTAAGAAGTCCCCGTTTGCCAATCATTACCACATAGTTATCACAGACACTGTGTATTCTGAGTGAAGGGAAAACACTGGAAACCTCTAATGCCACTGTGGGCTAACTGCTGGCAAATATTTTTTTTAACATGGTTAGCACAGCAACTAGGAATAACCTGTGAGGAGGTAAATGGAAAACAATCTGCTACGTGGTTTATCTGCTTGTCACAAGCCATGACGCACATGTAAGAGAGTGTAAGAAGATTACCTCAGATGATGGATGTTGATAGGCTCAGGATCATTCAACCTGAAATATTTCCTATGAGTTGTATGGATGTGTAGGTAACAAACCCAAGAATCTGTCAAACTGCAAACACTACAGCTAGCAGTTCTGACATGGATATACTGGAAATACTGCAGTGAAATGCTGCACTCCATTCTCAGAAAACAATGGAGGATGGAAAGAGAAAAGGATGGAGTCTGAGAGATGAAAACGGGTTGGTAAAAAAAAAAAAAAAAAAAAAAAAAAAAACTCTTTCCTTGAATGACTGAAAAAATGGGCTGTTAGAGACAGCAGTGAGGTGATGAGGTGAATACTGCTCCAGTAATACATGAAAAAAGAGAGGGGAGGAAAAAATGTGCATCACAGGCCAGAAAATATCTGACAGAAAACCGGTGCTTGCTCTGAGATGACGCCAAAGTGTGCTCATGCAGATGTTTGCAAGATTTGGTAATCATTGACAGTTAGCACAATTCTGGAAGAAGTCAATCTGCCTTCTCCTATGCTCCAGCTTAGAGAGAGAACTGTCACTGCCTGCAGCAAAGCATGACAGTCTCCCCTGGATTTTCTACGTCATTGAATTTCACAGACCTGCCCAGTGACAAAAGGACATTTTTGAAGAAGGTCTTTGGTTGGTTTTGTTTGTTTGTTTTTATGAACTAATTTATTATGAATTTTCTTCCAAAACATAAAAGGCATACAACGTTCAATTTATATAATTTTCTACATCAAAGGCTATGCTATTTACTGCACAGGTGCCAATTCTTATGAAAGTACAGTTACAGCTACAATGCCAAACAGTAAAGCATTTATATGAAAATACTGTATTTTCAGCTAAAGAATTGCTCTAAGCTCTTTCGCAGCAGTTCTGCAATTTCTAACTATCAGTCTTACTCATAAAACGACTCTGGGAGGCACACATACACAGAGCAAAACAGCTTGGGAAGAAAGAATTTCCTTGCATTGAGGAATGATGCTTTATAGTTGTTGCTTAATCTTTGCAAATCTGGCGGACATAAATGTGAAATTAGTTGACTGAGGACTTCATGTGGCCACTCATACCTTCCTATTTTCAAACCAGGATGGTTTCAGTTGACACATGCACAGAACAACGACTAGCAACAGGTCAGAGCTGGTCTGAGAGGCTGCACTGCTTAGCAGTGCTGGTCAGTGTACAAGCTCTGGCCTCGCAAAACCCACAGAGATTTTGGTAGTGGCCCAGCGTATCATTCTGGGAGTCAGAAATCTGTTCGATTATAAAAAGTGAGGATAGCTTTCATTAAAACAACATCTAGACCTCAGTGTGATGTGATATGGGTCCTTTCTATGTACTGCATCTCTGTTAAACAGAATACAAAGTGGGCATGAACATGAAAACTGCTGAATACCTGCTTTACTGTGGTTCCATTGGATCAAATAAAACCTCTGATGGTAATTGAGCAGACACTTCTCTTCTCAGGACCTGAATGCCTCACTCAATGTTTATGTGAAGAGGAAACAAACTTTGCATATCAGAGTAGGAATCACCATATTTTATACATTCAGCCATACAGCCCTTAACCCTGACACTAACCCTAGCCTGCCTAAGCATTTTAGTCAATCAAGAGAGTTATTACGGACCCACATTTCACACCTGCATCAAGTTTCCTTTAAAAAACACAAATATAACGCCCTCTGAAATTAGTATTACTTTGATTTACATTTGAAGGAATGAATGACATCCAGGTATTAAAGACTGTTAATAGACATATAGTAAGTGTCAAAAAGAGGTCAATTAAAATTTAACGTTGACAGAAATGATTGCCTGCAAAAGTATGAACAATCTTCTAACGATGCTTTAAAACCTAAGCTCTGCCTTAACACTTACTGTTTATTTAGCCCCGAGAAAATACTTAAAAGCCATGAGGCAAGTTTAAGAAAACATTCATAAACTACTTTTTTCTCTTGACAGACTATTTGACTACAATTACAGATATTATGTCAAGATAATATATGCAATTCAATGAACCCAGACAGTATTGAATCAAATTCAATGGTATCATTTTCAATCTCTTTGAAACATAATACTACAGACTTGTGAACTTTCAACGTAATTTGAAATGTTAGGAAAACTTTATGAAATACAATGCCCTGAAAACCTATATTTAATTTCTGATTAACCTTCTTGACCTTTCAGAGAAGGATCTTAAACCAGATCATCAAGAGCATTACATAAACCAGAAGTGGTTTTAATTAACCTTGTTAAGGGCATGCTTATAAAAGTCTTATTTATTTTTTTATTATTCCTGTCATTTTTCAAAATCCCACAGGTTGTAAAGATTTCCCTTAATCCAAGTTCTGCCAAAAGTAACTCCACGTGTGACATCTATTCTGAGTCTCAAGCTTAAAAAAGGGATTTGATAAGAATTTAGGCAATGATCAAAGAGAGGTATATAATGATGACTTTAAAAAAAATCATGACCGATCTTAATTTTGGTCTCTCGAGTTCGTTTTCCATTGCTTATTCATATCAAAACATGTTGTGACTCTGTATTTCTAAAAATGCTAACCTTTGTTACCCAAAGAAATGCAGCAGAAAGCTCTAATAATTTTTTACTAGGTGCTGATTCAGAATTTTCTTGCCAGTCTGTTTGGTGGAGGTTAAGTAGATATATATATTTTTTAGCTCCCATAATCTCAGAAACTACTTAGGAAACGTCTTAGCAGCATTTTTGGCAGAAGAGATCAAGTAGTTGAAATAATGACCATGTAAGAGCAAGAAGAAGGCCAGAGGAATTTGTGTGTTCATTATCACTGGCAAAAATCAATTTGCACGGCTCAGAAATTTTGGCCACCTATGGAGAGTGGAGAACAAAGGACTGATAGCCACCAAGGTTATGTTATTAGTGTATAGCTAGTGCTTCCTCTAAGAAGCAACTCCCTAGCTAAGATACAAGCAACATTTAACTGAAGGGTTTTTTCCCCCCATTTCTTCATTTTCTATTCAGAAGGGTCGGTAATTGTTATTTTTAGGTAATAACAGGTAATTCTATCTATGCATATTAAACAGTGTTCTTGCCAAATTATTATTATTTTTTTTTAACATTCAAAAAGCAGTTAAACTTCTAATGACATTTCCCCTCCTCTCTTCCTCAGCCTATTTTGGGAGCAAAATAATGTGCTCAGGCCTGAAGTTAAGACACCTGAGCCTTCGAAATGGAAAACAGCCATGAGACAAAATGTATTCACAGGAGAGCTACAGGGCAACAAGTTTGTCATCTGGGCATAAAAATACTTTCAAACATGTAAACATGACGCTTGAGACTCCACCACTCCCCCATCCATCTTAAATTCACACACACTGCTTTCAGCTTGCTATTGTGAGCGGTAAAAAGGAAACAACTCTATTTTTATGATTATTGGTACTATTGCAGCATGGTGACAGTCCTGAAAAGGGGGGAGTTTAAACACCCTGTCCTTAACAATCCTGTGTATTTTTTTTTGTTTTGTTATGTTGTAATTACTGCTGGTATCAGAAATTAGAATTTTAAGAAAGGCACTCAAATAATATAAATAATGAGTCAAACCAGGGCTGCATGATAAAGCTAGGTAGCAATTTTATGTGCCATTTATGTCTGGACGAATGACCACATGGACATCTATGTTTTACATACAAAATAGCCTGTATATATATATGCAGGTCTGTAATACTTGAAAGTTATTTAAAGTAAAGTGAATACAGTTGGGTTGTCCACATAAATAAAATATTTCCACATAAATGGTACATATCTGGCACACTTGCAAACAATTGAAAAACAAGTCCCAGATTAGTAGATAAGAATTTAGTATTTTAAAATGCTAGGTGTACTACATTCTCACACATAAATTACTACCCAATACTCTACAGTTGTAATGTTTGTAGCTTATAATGTCTATTATTGTACCAAATAACTAGTGAATTCAATGCTAGAGGGACATTAACATTTCACATACCATTTGCTTGCCTTAAATAGAAGTAGAGCTTAAAGCATTGGAAAGCTTGGACAAAAGTCTAAGAATGTTTTTGATTTTTTCTCCAGCTTTGTGCTGCATAAAATTAGCTAGTCACCTTCAAATATTTTCCTTTTTACAACCCAACAGCCTAATTTGCATAGATCTCTCATGCAAGAGAGAATCTCTTCATCTCTTGTACAAGAGAAAAGTATTATAAAATTAGAAAATGACTGTATAACCATAAAGCTCATTTCTGAGGTAAATATAGAATCTACTATTTTTTAAGTTTATGTTTCAAGTTGAAAATATTCCTTTAACTTAAAATTTATTCCAGGCTAGAAATATTATTATGCAATAGGTTAATCTAGTGCTGAAAAGTTTTAAGTAAAACAAGTTTTTGAAATTTCATGGATGACAAATTTTTCATTACAGCAAATTGAATAATAAACATTCAAGATACATGAAAATGTAGGATGTCCACTGAATGTCAGATGGTCAAAAATATATTGACCATATCTATGGCCAAACAGATACATAGTCCTTTGCAGAGATTGTCCAGTTGGACAAAATATCGAAGTATTTGCTGTGATTTTGTAGTATCTGCTCAGTAGGAATCAGGCAAAATGCAAGACAACTCTACTTCTAAAAGCCAAGCAAAAATTCTAGCAAGGAAAAACCTAGCAGCACGTCCTTATTCTTTTTAATAATCTCAAACTTCTCCCTTTGACAGGCAGAATAACCAACATGTGGTAAAGATCTGGAATTACTTATCCCAGAAGAATGAGCCTATAAATAAGTCACTTTATATCTACTGTACATGTTTATTTTCTTCGACTATGCATTCATATATACTATGAATATACTCACTCATCTGTATTTGAATCGCTGTCCTATCAGTATCGTTACAATGGTTACCCTGTCATGGCCTAGAGACTGGCAGAAGTCTCATCAAAATGCCCATTTCCAGAACAACCCCCAGATGTTTTGCTCTAACAAGCAATCGCACCTCTGTACTCTGCTCCCTTGATACTTGGAATTGGATTCAGTCTCTAACACCAGATGAATACAGGGATGGAAGATCATTTCTAGGTAAAAAGCAAGTACCAGACATTCTCTCACCCACTGATCTGCCAAGCAACATAACTCATATTTCACACAGCTTCTCCAAATTGCCATTGCTTGGAGAAGCTAGCAGCACTGGGCAGCTGACTTACTGCATCTGCACGTTGCTCAGCATTCCCATTGTCCATTGAACACACCAATGTGTGCTCTCTGCCCTCAAAAAGATTTTCCTTCTACTTTTGAGAGAGGGCAGTAAAGCAAATGTCTCTGCATGTTCAGACTGAACCTTGCAACCACCCTGTTGGGATTAAGGAATGGTACAGACAATAAGGCTGAAATTCCTTGGGTTCTTTTTCACTATTTTCCTGGGGTAGACTGCTAAACAAACTACACTATTTAAAAAATGCAAAAATATTGTTCTTGTACACTACATATCTTCTGATGATATTAATATCCCATATCAACTTTCTCAAATCTCTCCATGTTACAATCATTTTAAGTACGGTTGCAAACAAAACCTTTTTTGTGTGATCAGTATACATAAAGCATCTCTGAAAGCACTTCAAGCAGCCTTCTGAATATCAACTTCTACAACCGTGGTGAGAGCAATTATCTTAAAGAAGTGTGTACAACCACAGAGCAGGATTACCTTCCCGTAGACATTCCACCACAAACGTGAATCCCGTAGTTCGCGGATGTAAGACGTACTCATATTTTCGAAGTCCGTTCTTTTCAGCAAAGTCATTACTACGGGCTTTGGTACTTTCTGAAAGAGAGAATAAAAATTACCATTTTCTATTAGTGTGTATGTAGACCAAGATTTAAATATAATTCTTATATGACAGCAGTTCACACTGCACAGATGTAAGACGGCTTTTCAGACAGAGGCAGACTGCAAGGTGCTTCTGGTTAGATACATATTTTGGTATTATGAAAAGCAACGTGGATTACAAGAAAAGCCTTTTTACCCTGTTATTACATCTCAGAAAATACTTAGAAAATCTTTCATATTTATGAAATGCAATCTGAAATCTAGAAATTAAAATTTAATCGATATTCCTAGGTGTCAATACCCATTTTAAAGTGAAATGTGTTAATGAGTTCACTAACTTTTTTAAAACTCCAAGGCATGACATACAGCAATATAGGTTTGACATTATGCATAGAAATACCTTGAGTTCAACGAAAACTTATTTTGGAAAGAAAACATTAAATGGAGGAAAGCAGTTAATTGAACACATTAAAACAGTATTTTACTTCTTCATTTTGAGCTTGATACATGTTATTCATCACCCTGTGCTGCACACACATAACCCACTTTAATTTTTTGACCCAGTGCCAAAACACATCCTTGTTACTGTACGCACAACACAGGCTAGGATCTGGAAAGCCACCTGGCTAAACCCTGTGACATGTGGATTTCAAAACTCTGGCAGAAAGAATTCTCTCCAGAGCAAAACAAAAGTTTTTAAGAGCCAATTCTTACAAGTGCTTACAGAGTTCACTAGGACAGGAAGACATAGACACCAAAGTGCTTTTTCTGAAGACAAGTGAAGTGGAAGCAATTTGTGCTCTCACACAGGAGACTCTTCAAAGTAGAAGTCAGCAGCCAAAAAGCCTCTGCTGGCTGCACTTATCCCTTCACTGTGGGTACTTCTGCACCTCATCTTGGACCAAAAGAGAAAGGACACATACAACGTTCCCATGGCAACATGAAAAAAAAATCAATTTACTCAACTAACTTCTTTAATAACTAGCATTTATATAGACTCCTACAGATGTTGTAAAAGATGAAATCCCAGCAACGTCTGTGAACAAAATCATTGCCTAAGCAATATATAATCTTTATCCAGGAGAAACAGCTTTAAGTACCCACAGTTAACCTCAACAGAGATGAAAAGTAAACTAATGGAGAAATATACTGTTGCTTAATAACTTAACAGAATTGATACTTAAAGGTAAACTCTTTTCCTTGCACCTATCATAATTTTTCCCTGTAAAGGAGCAATAGCACGTGTGGAAAAACCAGCAACAGTAGTATGATATGCCTTTTTTACATTGATCCATCTTTCTTTTTACCTTAAAATACAAGAGCTCTTGGGCTTACTAGCAAATGCGGGTCTCTCATAAAGGAACAGCTACCTGTGAATAAATGCTATACCATAGCAGTATACTGAGGAATTTTTCCATTGTAACCTATTGTTAACTGTAGAAGGTAACACGTTATATATATGCTTTTTATCCATATAACACTTAAGATTTGCTGCACAGTTCTCCTGCCCATGTGATTTGGAGGAAAGGGAAACTACTGCACAGTAGGCAAGCAATTCAGTAAAGAGCATCCAAAGATTTAATTCTTGCCAAATTGCCAAAACGTACAAATACTGGAAAACATTATCTCTTTTAAAAGCACTGTTAAAATTACAGAATGTGAGATACTAAAATTATAGATGGCTACATAAATTCATCTTTTCTTGGGCATATGCATTATGTCATTAATCATATGATCAGAGTATCTGTTTTTGTCTGCTAGATGACTACTACTTCATTCAATTTTGAAAATGGGCTACTGTGAATCAATGAAGGGAACTTGCCTTTAGGATCCCTAATGGCAAAACTTGAACAAGGAATCATAATCAAGGCTTGGAGTGGCAGAGAAGGATAGAGCAATCTGGTAACTATTAAATGTTCCACTGAAAAGCTGGATTCTACCTCTTAACAATAACTGTATTGTACTATTAGCTCAGCAACCTAAATTCTTTATGAAATGACACTGATGACAAGTATTTTTCCTTTAAAAAGCAGACAAGTCAAAAGCTCCTTTCCAGATTCTGTGGTGATTCAAGTACATGCTAGAAATTAATTTATAGCAAAGTTTTTAAGCTAATGTGTTGTTTCTTTCAAAGGACTTCTAACTTTTTCAGTTTGGAACATTTCCAATCTGCAAATCAGGTCAGTCAAAGCTTTGAGATGTAAGTGCCATGCAAGTCCACATAAAGATAAGTGGTGCAGAAAAACTAAGCCTTAAGCATCTCAAACTGCACACAGTTAATCTGCAAAAATATTTGTGAAACAAATCCTCTATATGTCTGCTCAGTAGTACTGTATTTCAAAGGGCAGGATAAAAACAAATTTCTTGGTGTTTGCAGAACAATCCTACTTGCACCACAGGGAGAAAATAAATAAATAAATAAATAAATCCAGGCAGCTGAGCAAGAACTAATTTGCTCTGTAAACAAGGTTTGGGACCTCCGTTGCCCATTGTCTTCAAGCAATCATCTTAAAATATCCTCTTATTCACCTCCTTGTACTGGAAAAAACTCACTGTAAACATCCGTAAACACCTTCCAAATTTCATTTTATTACAATTCCTTTCTAAAACATTAACAGCCAGACAATGGTGTTCTAGCCAACACAATTCAGCTACTTATAGACAGCCACAAGTATATGGGGCCTGATGACATCCATCCCAGGGTCCTGGGGGAATTGGATGATGTAGCTGCCAAACCTCTCTACATCATATTTGAAAAGTCCTGGCAGTCAGGTGAAGTCAGAGTAAGTCTCATGCTTAGTACAGGATTCAACAGAAGGCAATAAGGTGGTTGTTCCATATTATATGAAACCTAGAGTTTAGAAAACTGATCCAGGAAATTAGAAATACGTGTTTATATCCTCCCCTCCTCTTCATATATAAAGAGAATTTGCACAACAAACAACTCTTTAAAATCTCTTAATCAGTAGACCATACTGTCAACACTATAAAACTTGTGTAGATGCTTCAACATTCTGCAGTCAAGGCTGCAAAAGAGAGAAAAGAAAAGAAAAGAAAAGAAAAGAAAAGAAAAGAAAAGAAAAAGAAAAGAAAGAAAAGAAAAGAAAAGAAAAGAAGAGAAGAGAGAAAAGAAAAGAAAAAGTGTAGGATGTCTTTGCAAGTCTGATAATGAAAACACTTCCTTAAAAATAGGAAACATATGTTCTGTGTTTTGCTTCCAACCAATTCTAATGCAAATTGCATAAAACAGCTCTTGAAGCAAGGACTGGAATTGAGCTTGATTTAGGTGTCTCTAAACCCGAAAGGTCACTCACATCAGTTGGCTAAGGGTAATGTTCTCTCTTACTCCTTCACTCAGAAAAAAAATGAGTAAGCATTGCTTTCTAGATTTTTTTTTTCATTTTTTCTACTGTAGTTAAGCCAAAATAAATCTACCTCCTAAGTTTTTACTCATCATTGCTATTAGGTCCATTTTGCATTTTCTTTTAACTCCTTGCTTCCATTTTCTCCTATAAAAAGAAGAACTAAGAAGAATGATCTATTTTTATGGACAAACTTCATTTATGGGTTTCAAAAGTAATACACATTCTAAAGGCAAGAAATTTCCAGCAAGATTTCAAATGCTAATATGTACAGTGTAACTAGGGGTGTCTGCTACCTCCATCTAACAGCTACAGTCGTTCCACATTCCTTTAGCTTTATTGACAAAACAGGCCAAACATTCAATGCCATGAGGAATTCCTTCTTTTTAAGAGTCACTTGGAAATCCTGTACCTGTCAGATATGACCCTTATTAGAACAGCTACGTACACATGGATATAAAACCTTCCCTACACTGTTGTCTGGTCCTATTATTTAGGTTAACAATTATGTTACTTGGTAACTTTTTAAATCTGCATACTATGCAGTAATTTCTGACTCTTAAATTAAATTAATACTTAGCTCAGATCCTTAAACAGGTACTCCTAAAAACATATGTGCTAAAGAAAGATGCATTCAAGCATTTAAATTGTGTTGATACGCTGCAAGAAAAGCATTATCATTTGAAGCCCACTGAAGTCATCTGTTTCCTGCGTGTTTACTGCAGTCATATTTTTCAGTTTAAAATGACTTTTCAGCCTGCAGTGCGCTTGTCAACTTACACAAAAGAAAAAGAATTTAAGTGTTATAGCCGCAACCCCATAGTTTCTTTCTTTTTTTTTTTTTTTTTTTGCTTCTGTGCTGCCTTTGAAATATCACTTGATTACATTTTTTCCCTATTTATCTAAAAAATAAGGTCACTAAATCCCATTAATTGCATTATTGTTTGAAGTTATTGGAAAAGTTCCTATGTCAGCAATTTCATAAAAGCACCATACCTCTGAATTTCATTTGAAGTGTACCAGAGTAACAAATTATGCCCAGTACATTCCTTCATCTTCAAGTTATACATCTTTAGGAAGTTAAAATTGCTTTTTAACCCCCTGAAAACCAGAGGAGAAAAAGTGAACAAATTCATATTATTTTTAAACCAAACTACATCAGATTATATTTTAAACTTATGATCTAGTCTTGAATTAAAACAAAAATGTCTAGAATTTGACTTTGAAGGATGCCAAAATACAGTAACAAGCTACATTCATGTTACTCTAAAGAATATTGGGATCTACAGCTCCAAGACCTACACCCAACAAAAAGATAAGTCTGTGCTTCCCATGAAACATGTAAGCAGTACCAATTCGCCTTGAAAGAATAAGCTCACATGCTTTTACATATTCATCTTTATCCAGGCTGATGTATTTTGCTGGATGTCACCCAAAAGAATGATGAATTTCCTTCATCATTCTACTGGAATGCCAACTTGGACAACTGTAATGTAACTACTTCTAATCAACTCTCAGCTAGTTTTTTTGTTTGTTTGTTTTTTTGCTACTACTAGTGACCCAAAATTTGAATATTATGTACTATGTTCTCCTTTAATCTGACTTGTGATAAAAGCATGCATATACTCTTATGATTTCAAGTACTCTCAAATGATGGTACCAGGCAGTGAAAAAATAAACGTGTAGTCCAGAAATCTAAGAAAAAAAAAAAAAATCCCCATTTATCTATTATCAGAGGTTTATATAGAGAGCTTAATAGCTATATTGGCTCACAGTTACTATTTTAAGAAAAAGTTAAGCAATCGTTCTTAGCTGTGGTATTTTTGAACTACAACATATTAAATCAAACTCTATGAGTGCTTTTCAACAATATTTTGTGCATTACTAAGGTACTTGAACTTTATTAAAAAAGAGAAAATCCAACTGCAGGTCTGTGTTACCTTCTAGACAGAATATTGTGTTTCACATCACAACTGCCAAAGTTTGCATTTTTTTTTTCAGCTGTTCCTTAAAGCAAAAAGGTCTGTGCAATCCTGCTTAGCCCACCTGTTCCCCTTAACTTTTGAAGTTACTGATACCTGCCAGCATAGTTTAACAGAGACAAAAGATTCATAGATAATTAAGCTCCACTGAAGTTTTTAGAATCAAATAATGGCAGAACAAAGGGGAACCCCCAATAATAATAATGTGAAAAGCTGGCATAAACTCCATAGGTGTTTAGCCTTTTAGGCTTTCGCACAGCATGCAGTTGTCTGTCAGTTAACACGTGTTGGTAAGGATGAGCCACAGCACATTATGTCTCATGCTGAGACTGCAGCAGGAGAGATTTGTGGGAATGTCACATGGAAGGAAACATGAAAAAATGAAAAATTGGAATGAAGAAGTGACCTTTTAGGGATGCAGACATACGCCACGAGGCTTTAACAAGCCAAGAGCAATACAGTCCCTTTTTCAAGAGCAATACAGTCCCTTTTTAACATTACTGTTTTGTAAATAATTACTACAGAGGGTCTTCTACAGAACACCTAGAAAAACAAGAGTGAGCAAAATGGTTATATTTTAACTTCCCAGAAGTATTCCAGAATCAAAAGATGACCAAACTATCAGAAATATATTATCTAGTTATTACCTAAAATCCTATAAATACAGTCTGCAGATACGTCGTTCAGGGTTCATGATATTACTACTTTTTAAATTTATGTAGGATCTTCCAAAGCAAAGTACCTCACCAACTTGAGGTCAGGCAGTGTAAAATGGTCATACTTTACATTCCCTTGAAATCTTTCATTCTCAAATACCTGAAAACATTATAAAATTTATCATCAAGAGGAGTAGATCTATCATTGTCATGTGGTCTTTGAAAGGATAAAAAATTGTAGTAGCACAGAGCTGCACAGCAATTCTCCTTTTCAGTGAAGGACATACGGAACATTGTTTTCAATTTTAAACACTAGAAGAATTCTATTATCAGAAGTCATTAGCAGAAAACATTCCCTCCGTTTCTGAAAAACGTTCCCTATGATATTGAGCATCCATTCAGCACAAACCTTTATTTCTCATTTTAAAAGATAGAACATGAGGTTGCAACAGATGCTAATACGTCAATAATGTAACAGTTGTATGAAAAACATTTTTCAAAAGGTTACACAAATTACATTAAGATATTCATTCATTCACATATTGCACAAACAGTGGTTGGATTAGCTTGTAAAGGGATTTTTGTATTGTCTTCCATAATATACGAGCTAATGTTTCCTGTGAAGGCAATTACATAGGGATAGCTATTTACTTTGAGAAAAAAGGGGGGGGGTATACGCATGCCTGTCCCTATACATCTTATTTTGCACAGTATTTTTTTAATCTTTTCTTGTTGTTACTGTTTTGTAAACTACTACGAAGTGTCTTCTGAGAAACACCAAGAAATACCACAGAGTACCAAGGTGGCATTTGTTACTGACAGGAACCTAGCCTTGTAAACACTGGACAGTTTACAACATCAGAGGTCATCAGAGCTGCTCCAAAAAACCAACACCCTACCATTCCACCCCGTCACTCTGTCCTGCAGTGCATCTTTCCTGGACTGTGCACACACTTCCACTTATACAGCTACTCCATGAACTGGGGGGAACCATCACCACCAGTCAGCAGTAGTACTAGTACTCATCACCAGTCATTCTAATTGTAATTGATTTTCTTTTTAAAGATGATGCTTATCAAATATGGTTGCAGGCATGAAGAACCACAGAACATTCATAAAATACTTCCTTTTATTGACATTTGAGTCTTCAACACCAGTGAGCAGCTTGCTACTGATGCTGCACGACAGACCTACATTAATGCAGATATTTTACTAAGAATTAAGCAAATATTGTAGGATTAAACTCATTAAATGTACTATTGTGATAATGTTAACATTTGGTTTAGGTCTATTTTTTATTTTTTATTCAGAGTCAAACACAGTTCACATGGCCTAATGAACAAGTATCTCCATTTTCTCCTCTTAAAACACTGAGCACGAAATCTAATAGAATCACCAATTCTTATCTTCAATCACCCTTCCATTGGTCTAAAACAATTTGCACTATTCACCCAAATCATATGGAAAATAGGAACAGAAAAGTGATTTATTCCAGATCTAGAAACCTATTTTTACCAGTAAAATGTACAGATGGAGCTGACCAACACAAAGCTATTTCAATCACAAGATGCTTTTGAAATGTATTTTAGGAAGACTGGCTAGATCTCTCAGTGGGACTGTGATTGTGCCTATCAGATATATCAGCACATGATGATTCATAACAACAATTTCTACTGTCTATAAGAACCCACTATTTCTCCTGCAATATTGAAATACTGTCTTTTTTTAACTATCACCAGAAACAAAAGGGAATCTTCATGACTGACCACTCCACAAGAATGCAACAAATGTAGCGTACCTGTGAGATCAGTTCCTTCTGGAAAGATGAGGAGCTGTAGTGGTTCATTAATGTCACAGAAATAATCCAGCATTTTTTCAAAGTGACTCTTGTCATCTTCCCATTTTCTCTGAATGAAAATAAAGGCAGCAACCTGCATCGCCCAGCCTGAAGTTTAAAAATAATTTTTTAGTAACATTTTATTCTGATACTTCCACAGTATCTGTTATTACAAAATATTTTACAAATTGCATTAGATACATTTTACTTTCCACTCACCTGTCCTCACCTTTCAATAAAGCCATTTAGTTACTGCGTAATAGGAGTTTTGAATAGGAAACAAAAAATGTATAATCTAAATAAATTAATTAATTTTTGAATGGCTATAGTTTTGAAAAACTTAAGTTACCGGAATTAGAAAAGCTTTCTAGAGAGCAAGAGTAGGGTCAGCGATGTCACGAAATGTTTAAAACCATGACCCTCAATGTGACATCCAACACTGACTTCTCAACAGAAGAAATGCCCCAATGCCTCTTTGGACAAACATTTGAGTGATGCACTACAGGATAAAGTAGAGCAGCATTATACAGAGATAGTATAGCCCTTAGAAGAACGTGTTAATAATGAGTGTTGTGCAAATAATATTTATAGTTTCATTGGCTTTATTACATATACCTTATAATTTTCATTACTAATAAAAGAAAATACAAAGTTTTTTATCACATTTGATTATATAAAAGTGTGATATATTCATTGTATTAACGTACAAGACAACTGATAAGATTTATAGCTTTATATCAAAATGACAGCATAACGTATTTCAATAAATGAAACTGCATTCCAACAACTTATTGTCTTTCTTGCAGTGAGGGATCCAAGACTCAACACAGTACACAGACGCTGGTCTCGCCAGCACTGTGTACTAAGGGACAGTCACCTCCCTGGTCCTGCTGGCCACATCATTTCTGATACAAGCCAGCATGCCGCCAGCCTTCTTGGCCACCTGAGCACATTGCCGGCTCATGTTCAGCCAGCTGTCAACCAGTGCCCCGGGTCTTTTTCTGCGGGACAACTTTCCAGCTACTCACTGTACTTGGCTAGCTTGTATTTCATCAAAAAAAACTGACGAAAGATATTCTACAATGAAGCAAAAACATCACAGCTTCCTATTAACTTCTTTGTTTACCACAGTTCTCAAAGTCTGTTTCTCCTTTGATGGTGATTACATAACATTTTGCAGTGTATTTCAGCTCCTCTTTACATGGATTCATTTGTATTCTGTTCTTACAAGGAGCGTATGCTAGAAAAAAAATCTGTTAAAGTCACCAATTTTTAAATCAACTTCATAAGTATTCAGCCTGGATAATATATTAACCAGGATGCATAATCTCTTCTATATTGGACAGGATCATTAATTGCACTATTAAAGATTTGTAACCTGTATTGTGGGATCAATACTTCTTATTTTTAAATCAGCTACGCAGATGAAGCCCACATAACCACCATGCTTTCTGCAATCTGAACCTCATGATTCTCATATCCTGAGATAAGGAATGATATCCAGATAGCTGAATACTGGAAATGGGCATGAGAATTAAGAAAGAGTATGCTTAGAACGTAGTCTCAGCACGGTGTTTGTTAAAAACCCTTCGTACACAACACAAAATTTAGACCACAAAATCTTATGTGCATCTATGCATATACCATGTGCCCGGTGTCAGGAAGTACCTGCACAGCTTTATCAGAAGAGGCTACACATATTTAAACAAATCATTTGCAGGAAAAAAAAAAGGCCAATTTTAAGGTACCTGAAATATAACTTACACAATTTAAATATGCTCTGTTCTGGCATTTAACCACCTTCTACTTGCTACGGTATCTTTTACTAGAATGGAGCAAACCCACTATTTTAAATTGAACAAAACGGGGCTTCGTTTTCCTACTTGTAAGTTTGTTATAATAAAGAGGACACTTTCTCATAGCATTTTTTGCCAAATACCAAATGGTGCCAAAACATGCAGTTACTCTAGAGGGTACCAAATCTAAAATTAAATTCATAAAAATGGATACAGCAAGGGGAAAAAAAAACAACAACCTCTGAGCAGGAACAGAAATGCCTTGTAGCATTTACAACTCCGAGGACATAGCAGGCTCCATGGGACAGAGTGGAAAAACACGTTAGGAAAGTTCTGTGGTCGTTCTGGTATTTTCCGCTCATTCTTACCTCACAACCTAGACTTTTTGTATGTTTTATGTACCCTAATCGTTACCCATAAATTAACGTATGTAAAAACTGTACTGTGCTAAACCATTGTATTGCTTGGTGTTACTCATCAGGCCTCAGTTCTTCAGTCCTCAAATTCTCACTGCAGCAGAGACCGTGAGTGGAAGGGAGGGAAACAAGCAGCAAAATAAATGATCATTTGGGAAGCTTGTTGATATTTTCCCAGGTCAGCAGCTCCCGAGGAAGTGTGAATTTAGTCCACATTAGTGAAGGAGCATGGAAAAATCCTCCGTGCCAGATTCCACCCTCTCCCTGCCTCTCTGCAGGCAGCCCAAGGCTTTGAATTATATGGAAACTTGCATAATAAACTCCTTCCAGTGATCCTTCTTTGATAGCACCATGAACATCAAGTTTACAAAACACCTCTAGCTACTAAAAAAATCAGCTGCTTGCGTGACTTTTATTTTACTTGCCCAAATTCCCTTCAGGCAGAAGATACATGCAGCAGTATCCCATTCTGATCTTTAGTGGTGGTATATACAAGCTAAGAAGAATTTAATGCAGGCAGTAATGTCATGAAAGGAGGGTTGGTGAGGATGAAGACAGAGAAAGGAGTTGGGAAGCATCCAGTCTTTAAAACAAAACAAAAACAAAATGAAACAAAACAAACAAACAAAAACAGGTTTGATTTTATAGCATGACATCCATTGTTCTGTATGCTTTTTTTTTTTCCCCTCCCTATCTTTAAGTGTGTACCTAATTAGATAAAACATCCCTTGTTGCTCCAATAAGAACAGACTATCTAAGAGTCAGATGACAAACCGTAAAGGATACAGGTTTTCCTCCCCAGCTCCTCTAGCACAGCACACTGAGCCAAACTATTTTACCATCTATGAAAGCGGAATAATCTTTCACATTCATTCAGTTTCAAAGCCTCCAGCGGAGCATGACGTGAATGTGAATTCCTGCCTTCAATCAAAATCCTTGTCCATACATCAGCAGCGGAGACGCCTACTGTTTGCATGGCTCACTGTTCCACCAGATTCAAAGGAGAGAGGAAACCCAGCACAAGCTTGCAGACACGTGCCTTAAGCCTTTGAATAGAGTGAAAACAGGCTCCGGCTTTGCTTTCCTCGCCACAGTCTGCCTGCACTGTGCTGCTGGAAAAACAACACATAACGAGACTTGAGACATGATGGGATCCAAGTGGGAAGACACGGAGAAACAAGAAGAATTCAATAAAGCAACGGGAAAAAATGAAAGCTTTTCCTAATAAGGAAGATTTACAAATAAGCAGAAGGAAGGACCTGCTCATATGCAGCCTGCAGAGAAAGATGCTGCCCAGTTAATTACTGTTTAGTTTAGGGCAACTTATTGACCAACAAAAGTAATTACATTTTGCTTGTTTGCACAGTGTTTTTTGGTCATCTGAACACTGCTGGGCAATAGGGACTTTCCTGGCACAGGCAGCATTTACTTGACAAGGTAAAAAAAAATATTCTCTTTTTATTTGCAGATTTTTGCAAAATCTTTGATTAGGAAAATATACTAGAGAAACAGTGAAGATTAAAAAAAAAAAACAAAAAAAAACACACCATTAAAAACATTAACAATGCAGTTCCATTTCTTTGCTAAAATTATCTTGTAAGAATTTCACACATTTCTGATAACTAACATTGCCTGGAAAAGTAGAAACACTTCAGATTGTCAAAATGGTTAGCAGTGCGGAAACTTACTACGTAGAGTACACAGCCACACTGACCTTTAAATTTTGGAGCTGAAAAAAAATAAAAAAATGCAGCTTCAAATCTCATGTAATACATACATAATGATATGAGACAAAACTTTTTTATGGTGAAGGTGACAGAGCACTGGGACAGACTGCCCGGGGGGCTTATGGAGTCTCCTTCTCTGGAGACTTTCAGATCTGCCCAGACGTGCTCCTGTGTGACCTGATGTAGGTGTTCCTGCTCTGGCAGGGGGACTGGACTAGATGATCTTTCAAGGTCCTTTCCAATCGCTAACATTCTGTGCTTCTGTAATATAAATTGTACGTATCTATTATTGTCGAGAAGTCCTATCTCATCAGCTATGCAGGAAACTGCCAATGACGTTAAAAATTCTCCTTGAAAACTGACACTGTAGAATAGTATGTCATTAGCTGATGATGATGTCATGCAACAAACTGCAGCAACAGGTATGAGCAGAGCAGTGGTCTCCTGCGGCTGCAACTTGGGCAAGTTGTACTGAAATACTGCAAGAAAGTTTCTGAAATTGAGATTACTGAAATGTAATACCACTTTATGACACACAATCTATCAAGCCAAAGCTACAGTCCCAGGAAGAAAGGACCATCCATTTTTCTGGGCCTCCTTTTTTTTTTTTAAGGTTCACATTTAATCAAGTTTTTTTTTGACACAGTGGAATGCAAAGAATTAGTAACTTAAGAAGCAAATAAGCGACTCAATGATTCTCCTTGAAACATCTTCTCCTTCAATTTTAAGTAACCAGAAGTAATTGCCTACTTGTTATACAGACTCATTCAATATGATACCTGTACACTCTTCACCCACAAAGGAGGTGACAAGGACTCTGGAGCTACTTTCATTCCAAGCTTTGCCCTTCACCTATCGTATATACCACTTCAATCAGTATAATCTTTTGTAGACCTAATTTTTACACCACAGCTGGGATGGTAGTTACGATAACAAAGGTGCAATGCTTAATACTCCAAGTCTTTTTAAAGACATAGAAGTGAAAGAAAGGGTTGCATTATAAACCTTGTATTACAAAATTTTAAATGAAATGCCTGCAAAAGTCATTAGAAAGGTCTGAAAAATGGGCTGAAAGCAACACAGCAATTTCATCTAATATATTTCTTAAACTCAAAGTAAGGTTGCCATTGGGTAAAGATTTATTAGCGTTACATTTAGCTGACATATCGATACTTCCATAATTCTCTATTTTTGAGTATATATACCTAAATCATGTAAATGTATAAAAGATGGAATTGGAAGAAATTATACAGTTGTGTCATTTCCAGAAATGTTATACCTTAACGACAAATATCTAAAGTATAAATCATAGCTGCAGTGCACTGAAACTGTCCAGTTGATTTCCAGGTTACATTCTGGCCTTTAAAAGCTTATAAAATGAGCTAAACATTTATGTAAAAAGAACACTTGACACAGTTTAACAAACAACAACAAAGTCGGACAGACAAACACCTACAAAAGTTCTGTCATGTAACACAGCAGTGCCTTTAGAGGTAAGAGGGAGAAATTCTGCTCTCACTGATTGCATCAAGGGTGGTCTGTTATGAACGCTGTTATCTGTATCATTACTCCACCAATACGTACTAGGAACTGAAAAAAATCACTTTCTAAAAATCTCTTGACACATCTTCAGGAACCAGATTTTGCCAAGCATATGTAACATCCCAGACTCTAGAGCTGACCTTCCATTTTTATTAAAGACATTCTTATACTAAGCACGCACACATAACTGTTTTGTTAAGCAAAAAATAGAGGATACTTTTGAAGAGATTAATCTATCAATCTGCCAGACTATAATCCTGAATTCCACCTTACAACATTTCTTTAAAAAGTTGCAAAGGAAGCAGTTTCCAGTATTTCAAAACATCTCTGCTGTATTATGAAAACATTTATCTAAATATGTATGTAATGTTAAAAGAGATGTCTTTTTCTCATGTAAAATTGAACATTAAGTTTGAATGTTAGGAAAAAAGTGAAGTATGTTCCCTTGTTGCAGCTCTTACTTAGAGGACTACACACCTAGTGAGTGAATGTAATAAAAGCACAACGGTGTTGGAGTTCCTCCTTATGGGATCCTGCCAAAATGATCTATTCAGATAAATGGCCTGACAAAAGGGAACCATAAATAAATTTACTATTTCAACATCATAAATATGACGCATATCCTGCCCAAGCTAGTTTTTATAAAAAGGCAAATAAATCAGAGAGAAATAAAATGCAAAGAGATGCTTTTATTTCAGGTAAGTCTATTTATGCAACAGTTTTTGGTCTATTTAAAATGGTTTCTCCGAATATGTGTAACTCAGATCTGTTCCCAACTTACATCAGAGATTATTTCGTATCCTGTACAGCATATTTTGGGCAACAGAGTTTGATTTAAAACTACAGCTATTAAAACAAAACCTCAAACTTTGCAGTTGTCCACAGTGTTTTGTTTTTTGTTTGTTTTGTTTTTTTAAATCTTCTCAATAGTATAGATTGGATAATGAAAAAAAAATGATAAAAATATGTGCAATATTGGGTGGAACAGCACTGAAACCAAAGTGTTGAAAAATAATTTGAAAAGAATTATAAAATATCTTTCACAATTTTTAAAAATGCTTTCAGTATGTAGCAATATTTTTAAAAAGAAAGGCTTAAGCATGCAGTTCATATGTCCTCTGGGAGATTTATAATTTAATCACTCAATACACCACATATATTTTAAACAAGATTTTTAAAAAATACTAAGATAGAATTTAAACGTAACTGAGTATGGACAGTGCTGCATGAAGGAATTTTTAAACACATTTTACTTCCCAGGTAGAGAGTTTAATGACCTACCAAATCCCGGAATGCTTTTCAGACTGGATTTGAGACAGATTTTTTCGAGTCTGAGGTAGCTGTATCGCAGCAGGCAGTTCCACAGGAACATCCAGTCCATTCGGGTGCGATGGTTCATGATAATGACACTCCTTTCTCCAGGAACAAACCCATCACCAGTGACAACCACCTTGGCACCAAACACCATCTCCAGCAAGGCCTAGAAATGATATCTTAATATTATGACTTCACTCCCATAAGAAAAGCATCAGCCCATTAGCAATAAAAATTCATTTCAATGACATCATTTCTTTTATTCATACATATTATCACTGGTAAACAAATTTCTGTTTTCTAATTAAAAAGCCAGTTTTTCCACAACTATAGTCAGCTGTTTAATGAAAGAGGAAACAATAATTAAATAGCACATATTAAAAAGCATTCTTTTATGTTCCATGTTGACTGTTAAACTACCTTTCCCTGTTTTTCCCAGAATGTAGGAATAAAAGTAAGGGAACCAGTACTGATCATAATTTGGTAGATAAAGTCTAAGTAGAGAACAGCTGCACAAATAATCTACGGCTCAATACTGTCAGATCTGAGAAAGTAACTGAAGCTGCCTTGCCTTCTTCTTGGATCCAAATAGTCAATGTGTTTGTGCTTGACTTCCAACTGTAAAAATGGCTAGAAGCCATCTACAAAAAGAACAGCTGAGGGAGCAAAAAAATAAATAAGCTTGAATATGGCACAGTGATATACATCTAAATCTGTACAAGTCTACAGTGCTTCCTTGAAGCCTGGGCCTTTACCCCACAGTTTAAAAAAGCATCAACCACCAACCACTGATACACAGTGATCTAAGAAGTGTCATCCCAAAGCATGAACTAAGCCTCAAAACTTGAGAGGATGCAAACAAGAAATGGGGATAGATAATAGATATTACTTACAGGTATGTCTTAAGACCCTAAGGTTAGGGCCACTGGCAGGACACTGTCCAACCCAATTAGTATGGAAAAAGATACCACTAAAATGTGACTGGACATATAAAAGAACAAACTTAATATTTGGTTTTAACATAAAAACTTAAGCATTTCAGGTTACCTCCTTACATTCTCTTCCAGATTTTGCTCTAGATAAACATAGAAAAAGAGCAAAGTCTAGGGATTCAGACAGAGCTCCAGGAAATACACGAACTGGCTGTTCTCTTCAGATTTCTGCCATAACTATGCCATAAAATCATAAAGGACACAAATTTCTCAGTTTAAGTCACCTGTAAAATTGGAATGACATTCTCACATCACAAATTCCATGATGTCTCAGAATGGAAAGCATTATATGTGCCAAATATTAACACTATTAATAACTCAGCTCACTATAATTCTGACAAAGATGTTTGCTATGAAGAATAACTATGGACCACTGAAAAGGCAGAACAGATCATATAGCTCAGAATGGTAAACAGTTACCTTTTCTTCAGAAAACAGAACAGCAGCTTGCATTGGATAGTTCAATAAGAATTATATTACATCTTTAATATCTGGTTAAAAATAATAACAAATAGATGTGCATTTCTACATAACCTAATGCTAGTATAAGGCAGAATATAAACTGAAGCAATTACGAGTCAATCACTGTCCCATCCTTCTGACTTTGCTATGTAGGAAATAACATGGCAGAAGAATGAGGAAGGCAGAAGTTTCTTAAATCTACAGAGGTCAAACTGACCTGGCCATGTTCCTACCCGACCTTCTGTGCACCCCCAGCCTCTTCACAAGGCAGGTAGCCTGAGAAGCAGGAGAGTTACACACCTTGACTCTGTGTAAGCCCTGCTTAGCAACAACTAAAACATCAATTGGTTTTCAACAGTGTTTTCATCCCAAATCCAAAACACAGCAGCATATGAGCTACTATGAAGTCAACTCTACCCAAGCCAAAACCAGGATAGGGAGTTTTAGAAAAAAAAAAAAAAAAGAAAAAAAAAAAGAGAGAGAATTTGTAGACAGAGTAAGGATCAAGCTTGTGACACTGTCACAGTACTCAGCTATATTTCATCATCGCAGGAAATAACGATCTCTATATTCTCTTTACTGAAAATTGTTTTTTCCCTCTAAATTTCATTGCATTTAATAAAGCTGAAAAGGACAAAAGTTTTAGGAGACAAAACAGCTCACAGTATCTTAAAACACAGAAAACACAAACAGAAAAGACAGAAATTATTTTATATGTGATAAAGATAAATCTTCCTTTATGGAACAGGATATCTATTTCTGAACACTAATATAGCATTTTACTTCAGGTGAAAAAAAATCTTAATAGGTATAGAGGAACAAAGTCCCTTGACTTTCAGAGAACAGATGAAGAGATGGATCCCATTCATACTTTCCTCAGGAACAGTTCAGAGAAAAGCTTTGATTTCCAGACTCCCGGCTATGAAGTTGATGCAATGTTAAGTGAGGAAGACTTTATTTCTACGGGAAGTTCTTTTTGACTTGAAATTGTCTAATACAGCTACAAGTACTAAATTCTAAAAGGATTAAGTATGAGAACAGTGAAGGTCAGGAACAATGTACCAGACAGTAAATTATTTTCTTAATTAGACAGTTGAAGCACAGTTGAAAGCAGGAGTTTATATGAAGACTCATTCAGGAATCTTTGCAATTTAAAAGAAGCCTCGTGCTTCCTAGTGCTTCACTTACCTTTCTCTGATTAGCATCTGACACTGGACAGAGGTAATATTAAAAGGCTTTTTCAAGAGTCCAACCGTCATGTGGTGTTAATTTATACATACATTAAACTGTAGGAGAGACGGACTGTAAGCAGGCACACAGACAATCTGCAACATGGACTAAGCTAAAGCCTAAGCCTTCACAGACAGCAAGAAAGCTGAGGCCTGATTAACAAAAACATAATAAAGTTGAATTTTTGTTTTAATCAAATGTGTTAGTAAACAGAATAAATAGTAGGACTTAGAACAGTTGTCCAGAACTTGGCTGAAACTGCAACTTACCACTGGAAGTGTGAGCCAGGTGGCCACAACACAGTCAGTGATCCAGCGATACCAGGCCGGGGAGATAAACATCAAAGGTAGAAAAGGACCGAGCATGAAAATACTTCCAAAAAAACTTCCCAAGAACAGTGCAACTACAAAGTATACTCCTTTCCATGACACCATGGCTCTGAAAAACAAGGTTGGCATTATGTTAGATATACATTAATATAAATATAAATTATAAAATAAATTGGAAAATGAATAATTAAATATAAATTTTTATTTATAATTAATAACTCTTCAGACCCACTAGTTCAGTTTCAGGTAGTATTCCTCCTATTTTTCATATCTAGCAACACACAAGACCAGTAAAGGTGACCAGAATGTACTACCTCAGAAGCATCAGCAGTAAAACAACTCCATAAACACAGTAATTTGTAAGACGCGTCGGGATATTAAAGAGGTCATATAAGTACCAGCTACATCATAATTTCCTCCACTTATTGCAATATGCAATTCCATACTGAAATCCTCAGAAAGCTATTTTAAAATGCAAAGGTACGGAAGAGTTGTATAACAGAACACCTGTTTAATATATTAAACTTTTCATCTATTATCATAGAATGGTTTGCGTTGGAAGGGACCTTAAAAATCATGAAGTTCCGACCCTCCCACCATGGGCAGGGTCACCTTCCACTGGATCAGGTTGCCCAAAGCCCCATCCAGCCTGGTCTTGAACACTTCCAGGGACAGAGCAGCCACAGCTTCTCCGGGCAACCTGCTGCAGTGCCTCACCACCCTCTGTGTAAAGAATTTCTTCCTAATACCGAATCTGAATCTTCCCTCTTTTAGTTTAAAAACATTACTCCTTCAGCAAACTTGTTGAGGGCGCACTTAATCCCACTGTCCATGTCAGTGACACAGATGGTAAACGGAGCTGGTACCATTACTGACCCCTAAGACATGTAACATCAGTGAACTACTAAGGTTAGCATTTCCTGAAGATAAGGAAATTTGCTTTTTTATTTCTCGATTTCTTTCTTCATGCTAAACCTTCTGTTACAACACTTGCTTCCTCATCTAATAATGGTCTCCTTCAGAAACCATTCACACCTTGCACGACTGATGAGCCATTTTAAGCAATTTCCCTTTTCATCACAACAGGGCAGACAAGCAGCAGCTGACATCCCCCTACGATGTCTGGCATAAAGAATTTGTGACTTTTTGAAGTCTGCTGTACAACTGTCCTTATCAGTTATTTTCCAAGAAGCTGATATTGGTTTGCAAGTCAGTAGTCAAGACTTGATATAATTCAGTGCCCATGCTAACAGCTAGACTGTCTGACTATAAATTGAAATGCATAATGCATAGAGCTGCTTAGCACATTCTGGTAGGACGCTTAGCAATCCTCCTAGCTTTTGTAATAGTTCCAAGCTTTCATAATTTAGCAACTACTACCAGCTATGACAAAGCAAATGTGGAAATATCAGTTCTCCAAATTAGGGCCTAAAAATAGACTGTTTTCAACTATTTAGGACGCAGCCAATTGTTTATAAAAAGAAAGGTTAAGTAGAAGTCACTTTTCAGTCACTTTACTGAATTCCTTTTTTGACAGGCTATTTTAGAAATTACAAGAGCTCGGATGGACAGGACTTCAGAAGAAAAACAGGAAGCTAGTGTTTTTAATTTAAAATGAGCAATGGAAAAGTAATCCATTAAGCCTTGTGTACTATAACATACATGATTTATCTCAAGTGTGTTTTGTGCCATGTCCATAGCAATAATGTTTGCATAGCAAAGCATTCAAAAGTCAAGAAATAGTAATCCCAGTGTTCCTAGCACGTGAACTTGCATCTCCTACATGATGCTGACAAGTAACAGGAAAGAGCAGCATTTTGGGATACTTCTAGGTTTAAACTATTTCATAAACTGTACATTTTTTGTAGAATGGCTGAGAGCAGAGGCCGTACAAAGTTTTCAATGCAAGAGTGATACAAGCTGTATTTAGCCTGACTTCTGCAGCATAGCAAAAAAAAGTAATACTAAATACAAACCATTCACTGATAGCTGGCTGTATTAGAAGAAAAATTTAAGAGAACAATGTTGGAATTAAAAAAAAAAAATCCACATTGCTTACATTCCGAAGTGCCAGTCCACTCTTTCCTGCAAAAACCAGGACCTAAAGAACCAGCTGGACAGATATGCATGCACTAAATACAATTCATTTTAACATATCAAGAAAGAGCACTGCACTGGAGAAACAATGCTCCACATGTGCTCCTGCATGTGGTACTGCAAACCTGTGTGGGGAAAGTCTGACATAAATGTAGCAGAGGATAAAAGAAAGCCAGAGAATGACAGAAATAACAAAAAGGGCAAAGAAAAGCCACTAACTACAGCAGGGCTAGAAGAAAAGACCTTTTCCTAACATACCAAGATTAGAGCTCTACAAAAGGGAGCAGAGATTAAAATTCAATGGGATTGATCTAGCCAGACATGCACTTTCTGAGGAACAAACAGGCAAACAACTGGAAATGGCTTTACAACCCACTACTAGATCAAGAACAGGAGTTTGACCAAATTCAGCCAGCTGTGCTGTTTCTCATGGAGTCTGCTCAGAGCCATTTGTCACGGTGGAAGACACAGGGATGTCTGTCTGGCCCCAAAACACTGCTGAACACCATGGAAATACATGTCCCAGGTGGAAATACTTGAGTACTGCACATGGATAACCACAGTGTTAATAAGACAAGACATTGCTCTGCCGTTCTCCTAAACTGTTTGGAAAGCAAAATCTATGTCACTTATTTACAGGCTTAGGTTTTCAGTTTATGTTAGTCCTTCCCTCAAATTATCACACGGAGACAAATATTTAAGAAAAACCTTTTCTGTATTTTATGTAAAAGACTGACTTGTAAACATTTTTTTTTTCCTTTTTAGACAAAGGTATGTGAGCTATGCTAAAAACCTGAGGACATTCTGAAGTTTCTCTTCTTCAACCTGCACCCCAGCAGCATTTTGTTTATCATGACATTATATATGCATATCATGACAGTGCATATGTTATACTGCATTCCACTGAGTTAAACACTGCTGTGCTTATTTCTAAACAAAAAAGATATCACGTGTGTTTTTAATTGATGCCATTTATCCCTTGCAGGCACATTTTTAGAGTGTAATGCATACCACGTTTAGTTTATATTGCTAACATTTACAGAACATATTACCTTCACATTTGTACACATGCATTTATCTAGAATAATGGATAGAGTGTGTCGTTGAATTACCTCCACCACCATAAAGGACACAACATGCAAACAGGTACGAGAATTAGAAAAACTCTTAATTAATTCAAGCAAAACTGCAAAATGAGAAGTGTAAGCTAAAGAACAACAGCAGAGAGTAACCCATGCAGCTAGCCTCCTGAAAACAGCATTCAGCAAGACCATAGTAACCAGGTGAAATTATTAAGACACTTACTTGGTTTTGTTTCTGGGTTCAGTTAGGGCCTGCACAACAGCTTACATGATTTAAAATGCATCTGCCTATACATGACGGCTGAGAAACATTTCCATTTAGTCTCATTTAGTATCAGTCAGTGATGGGTAGTCATCATACAAACTGCTGGGCATGTTGACTGCCAGAACCACGTGCTCTAGGCTGGAAAGGAGGTCAGCAAGAGTATTGCTCTGCGTGTGTTTAGAGCAGAGAGGGAAGAAGGTGAAGACCCACGCTGCATTTGACACACTTCCTAGACCAGGTGTACCACTAAAGCAGTGTGTTGTCTCTAACACAAATGGTGCCATAAGGAGCCTGCTCACAGCAGTGAGCACATCAGCAGCACAGTGCAGAAGCTTGTAAATTGTATAGAGCCAGCTCTGTCATATAAAATAACTAGTCACAACTTTGTGTCCTACAAAAGCTTCAGTACAATTTGGGAACTGCCCTGTGTCTGAAGCAATGCAGATGTTCCTCACACTGTGCTGCAGCTTGCCTAATAAACCCTTTTTTGCTCAGCTCCTCACCCTCACCTTCTCAATAGCAGCCCACTGCCAGCCCATGCCTCACACTCCCAACCCCGCCTTCCGCCTCTCCAAAGCAGCACTACTCCTCTCACACACACGCCGTGCTGTTGTGGACAGTCTGGACAAGATAAACCCCATGATGCTACAAGGTCTGCTTGTGAGAGTTGGTTTCATTTACCTCTGGAATTCCCCATTAGCTCCTACCAATGACAACGGGGAAGTGACTGATCCTTTTGCATCTCTTGGCCCTTTAGGAAACTAGCTTGGAATCAAGGTGTCCTTATAGATGTATATGTGAGCCATCCCGAATTTAATGTGTATATTCAACAAGAGGAGAAAAAGCTACAGAGCAATGCAAAAATATACACCGGTGATTTCAAAACATTATTAAGAAAGCAACCAAACTGGAAAGGCGTACTCAATGAAAACTTATATAATGTGAAAAAACTCGAAACACAGAAAATCCAGAGCTGATTCACTTGAGAGACGGGATAACCAAGAAATGATTTAAAGGATTAGATTGAACGTCTGAGCAACAGAAAACAAGCATTTTCAAAGCACCTAAATACTCCCTTATTGCTGTTGACAACTATCACTTCCTATGGCAGGTATGACTCTAAACACTGGATTTGGCATTTGTGCGTTTTAAAGCCCCTCTCTATTCACTGTGTGTGTCAGAGCTGTGGTTGAAACAGTCAAAACTATTTTAAGATTCAGGCTCAAAGCTGCAAGCATTAAAAGGCAGCACCCACATACTATGCTTGTAGTTATTCATCTGCTTTGTGGCAGAACTCCAAGCTAATGGGGTACTATGCTTCACATGGCCTTGTTGCCATAGCAGAAGGAAAACATGCCCTGTCTCCAGGTAACAGGAAGCAGGGATTCTCAAAATACAGTTTTTGTTTTACATTTCAGTTAATTTTAAAAATCCTTGGCTATGACAGGAAAAAATACTTTCCAAAACAGTTGCATTTCTGTCGACTCCATTTTTATTAGAATATTTTCTTGAAATCATTTCATGATTCTACACGTACAGTTTTTGCACAGTAATATAAAGCAGTGGCATATTCCTGTGATCAGATTTTAGCCTGTTTTGCTTATTGTCCACATGTTTTTATTCCAGGTACAGCTGGAATTACAGGCAAACCATGGCTTGTTGTGTTTTCAAAAGATTTTAAACAGGAAAAAGAAAAGCCTGTTCTCTACAACAAAACTAGTTCTTCACTACTGTTTTTATGGCTTTGATGAGTGCAAAAGATGCAAAACAAATGTATCTGGTTAGAAACAAGAAAGCTCTTCTAAAATTAAAGCTCTAGAAGTTTCACAGCAGTTGAGACTCACCACATGCTTCACAATTCCTTACCAGTTCTGGAGTTCAAAGTTCTTGTAGAAATAAGTTAGCTGTCTTCCAAATCCAATGAAACACAAGATTTAGCCTACAGTATTGAACTAAGCAATGTTATCCAACAGAGCCAGCTGCCTGCTAACCTAGAGCAATTTTCAAGTATTTAGTATTATGCAGTCAACAAATGAGGTTTTATTACATCACCAAAATAAAAGGGCAATAGAACAACACTGCATTGTTCCTGGTGTTTCCATTCAATAGCCACAGGCAATAAAACTGCATGTTGGTTAGTCTTCGTGAAATGAACAGGCAATATGATGCATTTTGTTTAATTTTTCTTTTGTTCAATGGAAAAGGTAAATATTAATTTCAATTAAAATCACAGAGAAATTCATATAGACAGCCAATTATGCCTTTTCTCTAATAGTTTTGCAAAGAAAGCTAGCAGTTAACTGCAAACTGACTTAATTTGCCTCTGCATTTCTTCAAAGCATTAATAAAAGGGGTAACCTGGAAATTCCAGCTCCCACGTTCAATTTTGCATTCTGGAAAATACTTCCCAAGTCAGAAGATAACATTTTCACAATGATTTTAAAACCTTTCACCTGGGTGAAGTGAATTGGTCTTCTTCAATGAGGTGAGCAAGGTTGTCAGCTTCCCAGGCGTTCATTAAACAAGCTATCATGCTAAAATCCAATTTTTTTAGTATCCATAAAAGAATAGCGAACAATGACAGTCTAGAAAGGAGAGTAGGCAGTCAGATAATAGAAAATAGCTTCACAACTTGCAAGGCAAATAATACAGGGGTCTCAGCAAGCGCTGATCTGGTAGGCCAAATTACAGACCACCAGACATGCTGACAAGTTTCAGTGGGAATGACACAACCTAGTAAAATGTTTGAAGCTCAGCAAAATCAGGCTTTTCTCTGTTTGAGAATTTTAGTTTTTTTGTCATAACATTTCAAAGGAAATTTTTAACAATTCTTGTACTCCAAGCAAGAAACTAAGAGATGCTTCTCTTGTGTACTGCAGTATTTTAAGGAATGTACACATATAGCACAGATCAAAATCACAGAAAAAAAAAAAAAAAACCATGAAGGAACAGGCACTTGACCACTAAAACTATTTCCTTTTTATTCAATTCCTACATTTAAAAACCTTCACGGGATTTAACACATGTATTATAAAATGATATAGAAGAGGGCAATAACAGATAATTATCATCACAAACCACATCCCTGACCCTCTCCAACAATAACACGCACATGCACAAAGTACAATACTTAATGAGTAATTTTCATAAATATTAACAATAAAATATGATTACTGCTGCATCTTACCATTTATTATCTCTTTTATTTGCACAGATTTAATCTTACTATTATAATTCAATAAAGGATGTAATAGAATATTTTATTTGGTCTTGCAAGTAATTATCTTTTTCCAAATGCAAAAGAAAACAACTGGCTGAGATTCTCTGCAGTGCAGCCTTTAGATACTGTAAGCAGATAATTCAGAGTACAGACATCAAATCAGTCTGATGATTTTTCATTCAGGTTTACCTGTACTCTTTCCACTGTTGCTCTAGACAACCATTAGACCAATAAAGCTTGAATGAGAACATGAACTAAGGCATTTAAGCATACTTTGTAGGAGGGTGTCAAGCAACAGCTAGAGATATTTCTGGGAAAGAAAAAAAAATGATTTATGGAAAAGAAGCAGTTTGCTTTTATTCCTTACTATCAAATAATCTAATATAATTGACCATTTCAGCTGGTGTAGAAATAACTGCACAAGAGCTTTTTTTTGCCAAAAGCTACCTCATTTTTTTTCTGTAAATTGCACAAACACGAGTCAGCTTCTTCATAGCTTCCCACTTCCCAGTTGTTCTTTAAATTATCCTGTAAGTTACTATGACCCCACAAGCCTGTATTAAAGAGCAATCAGCAAAATAGAGTGCCCTGGCTGACAAATCATTAAAAATAATTTCTGCAGGTGAAGAACAGCTGTTGTACTCCTGCCATCCCCTTCAAACCTCTGCCTTTAAAAACAAACAAACAAAAAGATCGAGAAGGTTCATCATTAAACACCAGATAGGGATGTTGCTTAACCCAACCAAACACGGAAGAGCGGACAGTTCTAGAGTTTTATTAGTTTTATAATATAAAGCCTACAGGTCAACTTTAGGCCTAGTCTACATTACAGAAGCAGCTACTTGTAGTGGCAACAGCTGGCAAGTCTAAGTCCTCTGGTTTTAAAAGTCTAAAACAGACCTATCAGCTAGCCAATTCTGATAGATAACAAATCCAAGCAAAAACTATGAAAAACAACATTCCACTTTGTAATTAGAGATG
Source organism: Oxyura jamaicensis (assembly GCF_011077185.1). NCBI lineage: Eukaryota > Metazoa > Chordata > Aves > Anseriformes > Anatidae > Oxyura > Oxyura jamaicensis. The sequence continues at coordinate 9,271,138 of NC_048895.1, forward strand.
TAACAAACAAGTTACTAAATCTATTTTTCCCCGTGGAACAGCATCTCAACACTTCAGTTTCTATCTGTACTTAGGGAATGGGATTTATAATTTCAGAAGTACCCATTTAACAATAAAGTTCTCAGCTGGGGAACAGAACTCAAGTATTGCAGGCTAAAGAACAGAAAGTCAAAGGCAAAACAAGTAGAGCAATCAATGCAGCACCTTCAAGTCGCTACCACTGGAACGGAACCAAAATTCTTTCCTAGGAACAGTAAAAGGTCTTCAAGTTATTCACATGCACTGCAATAGATCCTGAACACATGATTAAAAGTTGAACTTCCACACTTTTAAGAACTTTGCTCTGTTCACCATTTCACAGACAAATTGTTTGCTTTAGTCTGCTTACAAAACAGTAACCGGCAATTTCCTTCTCTACAAGGATACACCCTTGAAACTTTCAACGGCTCTTCTATTGCCATCAGCACAGAATTTTTTCATTGGGTTAACAACACAAAAGAAAAATAGGAGACAAGTATGAACAAAATTCAAACAGCCTGTTCAACAAGCTATGTAAACCACCAACCATCACTAGGAGAGCAGCAGCACAACAGAAAATTTATGCTAACTCATATAATTGTGAAGGGTACAATTACGAAAATAAAGAGGGGACATGTAAAAGCAGGCTTTCAGATGCCTTAAGCAAACTACCCAAGTCAGAGGTTTCCGTGAGAGTTTTGTATTTGCAGCCATCCTTTAAAAAATCTGTTTTAGAAAAAAAAAAAAAAAAAAAAAGTTTTAGAGCAGAATACATTAACCCAAATAACTCCTGCTTTTTGTTATAATACATGCTACAAATGCATGTGCAAGTGAATTTGATTCTGGACTTGATGATCTTGAGGTCTCTTCCAACCTAGAAAATTCTGTGATTCTGTGATTTGACAGTATTACAGTACTTTTTTTAACTGAAGAATTTCTATAAAAGTATCTTTTATGCTGTGAGCCATTGCCTGCGAAACAATTCCAATTGCTAGCCTACTCTATTTCCTGTTCTTAGGAGCATGTTAAGTGTTACAAAACTTCAGGAGGCTGAGCTTTAAAAATCCCAACAGAAGACACTAAAGCCAGTAAGGGTCCACCTAGAATCAATTGTAAAATCAATTTAACTAGAGGCTTATCTTCATTTTCCTACCCCTGTAAGACATTCTAGCTAAACAGTACTTATAAAGAGATGGAGAACTATGCCAACAGATGAATTTATGCCCCTCCTCCCTTTTTATAATAAAGATTAAATTGCTGTTATCAATCACATATAACTCTACCAAATCTTTGAGTCTGAGCAACTGACTCAGGCTTTTTTTTAAATATATATATATATATCTCCAAGACAAATATAAAAGAAAAAAAAAAAAAAACATTTGCAAACAACATTAAAAATGCTCTAGCCACATAACTGGAAAATTCCATACTTCAGATAACTTAAAATTTAGCAAGGCTGCCTTAGTGTCAGGAATACATGGCACTCTGAAGCATACTTACATATCAGCAAATATTACATGATTATAACAACTTTAAAAGCCACATAAATTGTAATTATCTATTGAATTACACGTACAGGGTGGCTGCTTTCCAAGGTAAACACAGTAGAAACAACAGATGGTTACCTGGCAGACTTGGAAGCAAATGGGGAAAACATGAAGTCGTTCTGCAGCAACATGATCCCAACATCCCCCACTATAGGCAGTGGAAACTGTTTATTTGCATTTGATCTATTTATGGACACAAAAACATGTTCTCCATCTGTTTTGTTTTGGTGAAGATGGAATATCCAAAAAATGCATAGCCAAAACTTCCACATTGTCAAACTACTGCACTGCTACTGGTACTAGTTCTGATTCAGGACCTACCAAGAAGAGGTGAAGCTCTACTGTGCTTTTCAGAGCCCTCTGGAGAACACCCTTCAGAACTAGGTTGACAGCTCACTAGCTGGACCAGTCAACAGCGCGTTAAGATATTTCTAAGATTACATTACAAACTAGACTTAAGAATTGCAGCTTTAACCCTGTCTTGAGCTCCATAATTCTCTTTCCATCAGCTACAAGGGAAGCTTCTCTTCTGACAAAACCTCAAAGGGAGGTCCTCAAGACTTCAAAACCATTCTAACAGAGCATTAACTTCACCCATCTGCATGGTGCTGTGCATAGATGCTAACTTTGCCTGGGAAGATACACAGCTGAGTTAGGTGATCCCTACTCGAGCTCTGTATCTCAGCAACGAGCTGATGCAGGTACTTTGCTTCTGGTTCCAGGGCTACTGAATCCAATTCTATAAAACACGCACGTTTTTCTTCAAACTGTAAGTGTACTCAAAGCCAATATACCAACATAATAGAATAGAGCAACTCATGTTTTTTCTTAAACCTGAATGGGTTTTGTCCCTCAAACACACAGGAAGATATGAGCTAAACTTTGATCCCTATTTGTAAAGTGTTTTACGTTGAGATGCTAAGGCCCCAGTGTTATTTATAAATGAATAACAAGATGCTTGCATGAACACTTATAAAGGTCATTTTATCCTATAACAAATTACCAGTACAAGAAGCTAAACACAGTATTCAATGTTGAAGCCAGGGAAGTTATCTGCCAGTGCTTATGCAAAACTTTTCTAAGCCTCCAGAAGACAAATGGAAAAAAAGCAACATCTAAGACTAAGATTTTTAGCCTTATTATGTAAAATAATAACTCAGTTCAAACAGAACCTCCATTTAAGTTTGCCAGAACTGAAAGGAGCTCATATAAAATCAAAAAAGGGGGGAGGGGGTTTCATAGGTGGTGTATTTCCCCTCACAAAGACCACATCAATGTTACAATGAGTTTCAAGTCAGTTGCAAATACATTTATCAGTTGCAAACTCATTAGATGTACATGCTGTGACAGACATAGATGCTAAGCAATCCAAGAATAATGTAGCCATGAATTACAGAACAGCAAGTCAGGGAAATAATCAGTTACAGCTATTCAAGGTCTACCAGATTTTACATGTGAGCAATGCTCTCACTTAACAAGAGCTATGAGGAAATAAAGGGAGGGAAGAAGGAAAGTCTCACAAATACTATAGATGAAAAGCCTCCCAGCACACACTTTGGGCATTGTTATAGAACAACTGACTGCTTCCAGTCTCTGTCTCAGTATTGCTGATTTTGCTACAAAAGTGCCTTAAAAGCTTCAAAGTGATAGGGGAAAGGAACAAAATGACAGAATAAATTTTACAAGGCAGTGAAAACTCTGCTGCTAGTAACTTTGGGATGAGAGTCCAGAAAATACATAATATCCAAACCTGCACCAAGACTTTCATGTGGAAGGGGGATGTAGTGTTGAGAAGGTTATGAGTCAATATTTGCAATAGATGTATCATATCCAGAAAAGAAGATATTATCCAGATTTGGCAGTGCATATCATGCTACCAGAAGTATCTAAATCAGGAATCTTCTCATAGCTGTTTCTGTAGTCGTGGAACGTCTTAACAATATAATACAGTTTTTAATATCAACGGTATCTAGACTTTTACTTAGGATCAGACATATTTAGAGTTAATGATCTAGCAATTCATTATGAAAGTATGAAGGCCTTTCCGAAAATCTAGAATTCTCAGTTCTTTCCAAGTGGGAGCACAGCCTGGCATATTTTTCCCCTTTTACCAAGTGCCCTGACCTTTCAAGGGGAAAGGTTATATAAACACACCGAATTCCTGGAAAGGATCTGCTATTATTGATTAGCATACTAATACCACAGGGAAAAAAAAAAAAAAAAAAGCCAAAAGAGCTTACATTCAAGCTGTAAAATAAGTTCACTAATAAGGGTATGTATAAGAAAGCACGTACATATTTCTAGTTGCATTTGCAAAATTCCCAAATGCAATCACAGAGTCACAGCATGGCCAAGATTGGCAGGGACCTCTGAAGCTCACCCAGTCCAATCCCCCTGCTGAGCAGGATCACCTACAGCACATTGCACAGGATGGCATCCAGGTGGGTTTTGGGTATCTCCAGAGAAGGAGACTCCACCACCTCCCTGGGCAACCTGTCCCAGTGCTCTGTCACCTCACAGTAAAGAAGTGCCCTCCTATATTCAACTGGAACCTCCTGTGCTTCAGTTTGTGCCCCTTGCCTCTAGCTTTGATGACTAAGTTGAATAAGACTGGACCCAGTACCTACCCCTGGGGGACACCGCTAGCTGCAGGCCTCCAACTGTGCTGCACCCCTGGGCACAGCCCTCTGAGCTCTGCCGTCCAGCTCTCAATGCACCTCGCTGCCCACTCATCTGGGCCGCACTCCCTGAGCTTGCCTGTGAGGATGTTATGGGAGACGGTGTCAAACAGTTCTTGGAAATGCCTTTAATGATTTCATTGCGATGATAACTATGATGGTGATACTTTTATTGGGGAAATTATGATTTATGGGCTTGTCAAAACAGATACTCATGACATTAAAATTTCTTTCTCTTCCCCATCACTTTAATGCTTCTCCCTGTATCTTATGAAAGTAAGCACACAACTGAAACTCTCAGTACTCCCAAATAACCAAAGAATTGTATATCTTTACATACTGGGATACTTTCCATTCAAATAACATGGCCTGACGAGAGATTATGCAAAAATCAATTCACTTCTGGCATTACTGCAAGGCCTGCTGAAGTTAAGAAAACATAACAAGCACAGCCACAAAATGGAACACAAAAGCGTAAGCACTGAAAACATCAGAACTGACTATGAAATATTCTTATGTCCCAGAGTTAAGCAAAATTTTTCAGACGAACATGGAACAGACAGCTATGCTATTCTCTGCTAAGCAACGTGCAGCTCTGAAATTATTTATGTCGCCAGGATAACCCATCAAGTAAACAGCTTGGTATACAAGAGCAAGTATAGCAATAGCAAATGATACAACATGAGAATCAAAGACCTGATATTACACAGTACCATTTGGAGTATATTAGAGCTATTCATTTATGTCAGCACAAGTAAACACTATCAAAAGGATGGAAACTATTGAGAGAATCTATAGTTTCAAGACCCTTATTAAAAAGGCACTGTAAAATTGTTCCAACTTTTTTCTAAAATGTGATGAATTAATTCAGTGACAACTGGGATCACTTGTCTTTTCCAGGGGCATAAAATCAAAAAGACCTGCAGGATGCTGCTGTCTTAATTCATGGGCTGAACAGCACCTGAATTTCTGAGTGGAGGTAGCCAGGGAGCTGAGAAACACTCACCCTTATATATCCTAACTCATATTGAACAAGGTCTTAAACCTAATTCTGCACACCACCACTAAAATGACAGCCCATCTCTTTTTTCTCCAAATTGGTTTTCTTCACTGCCCAAATTCAGCAACGAGGATCTTGCCCTTCAAATTTCCAACTTCTCCCCTCAGGAGGTCCATCTTGATCAATCAATGAAGCAACAGTGCATCCAGAAAAGTTACACAGTCCTTCTTATATTGGGGGTCTCATATCTGAATGCAGTACTCCAGGAGGGGGTCTCACAGGAGCAGAGGTATAGAATCACTTCCCTCGACCTGCTGGCCATGCTTCTTTTGATGCAACCCAGGATACGGTTGGCTTTCTGTGCTGCAAGTGCACATTCCTGGTACATGTCGAGCTTCTTGTAAACCAACACCTCAAAATCCTCTTCAGGGCTGCTCTCAAATCCATTCTCCACGCAGCCTGTATTTATGCATGGGATTGTCACAACCTAGGTGCAGGACCTTGCACTTGGTCTTGTTGAGGTTTGGTCTTCATGAAGTTTGCACAGGCCCACTTCTCAAGCCTGTCTAGGTCCCTCTGGATGACATTCCTTCCCCTCCAGTGTGTGGGCCACATGACAAAGTTTAGCATCATCAGCAAACTTGCTGAGGGTGCATTCAATCCCACAGACCATGTTACTTTAAAAAAAAAGTGTTAAATAATGCCAATCCCAATACAGACCCCTGAGGGACAGCACTTGTCATTGGTCTCCAGCTGGATATCAAGCCATTGACCACAACCCTTTCGATGTGACCATCCAGCCAATTTCTTACCAATTCCTTATCCACCACGTGGTCTCTCCATCAAGTTAATGTATCTCCATATTTGAAACAAGAATGGGATGCAGGATGAAATAAATAATTTAGATTAAGACCACCATTTCCCAAGGCTAAGACATATATCATTTTTAATTGTATGTAGGATTGCTTAATATTCAAAACTTTATCACACAGAAAACATTTTCACTTTCTCGTGCTGTTGTCATAGTATAACAGCCAGAGAGAGGACTGAAGGAACCCAAATAATCTAAGTGGGAATACAGGAACGTGCTAGTTATGTCAAAGTGAAAGCTTAGAGCTACTTTAAAGTACTCCATTACAGCTAAGCAAGACAAAACAATATGCCTTCTAACAACTAGAATCCAATTATAGCAAAGGGTAAGTAAAATAGAGAAGATTAATGTACTGGCTCAGGTGTATTTAATCCTGAGTTTTCCATCATCCATCACTAAAGGTGGGGTAAAGCCGGTTGTTAGAAAGTTTTCAAATGTGCAGTAAGGATAAAATTTGAAAACAACTTGAGGAAACATGGATTCCTGCTGACCACTTAGTTTTCAACAACAGATAAGATTTATTGTAATGATTTTTTTTTCCAACATAGAAACAAGCTATAACAATGTATTTTTCCTTTCCAATGTTATTGAACCATTACAGTAAGAAAAGAAGCTTTCACAACCGCTTTTAGAAGATCTCTTCTGTTGGGTTCAAACATGTATTATTAAAGTAATGCTGGTAGTAGGAATCAGTTATTGGATTAAGTGATATCAAGGATTCCTGAGCAATTAAATTTAATTACAAACTTTGATATATTGATGAGAATGTTTGAACTGAGTATTTAGAAAAATATACTGAAAACAAATGTCCATGAAACTATTTTGGAATTCTGCACTTTCCCCCTGTCTGGTTTTATATAACGTACCAGAAAACACACACACCTTCTGCATCAATATTTTGAAAAGTTTTGGGGGTAATATGCACAGTAAGTCAGTTTTAAATAAAAATATTACTATTCATACTTACTGTTTAAAGTTATTGTGTTTTTTGTTGTTCTTCTTGCCTTTTTTTTTTTTTTTTTTTGTAAAACAGGCAAGAATGTGACATCTTTGTTGGTTTCTGTTCTAAAAGGTAAGCTAGCAATATTCACTAAAAGCCAACAGGTTATTTTTAGATCTTCTCTCATCTTCAACAGTTTATGCACATGATAAATTAACAGTCTTTTCAAAGAGTATACTAAAATAAATTAGCCATATAAATTCACTTTGGAAGTAGATGGTTGGTAAAATAGCACATGGGTAGCCCTGTACTAGTTGCAGCGTGTGCTGTTTTTTGATATACCCATGAGGCAAAGGATGTGAAGACAAAGGTGCACTCGTTGCTTTGAAGGGAACGTCATTAGTGGATAAGAACAAAACATATTAAAGCTTCTTCTTGTAAACCACATCTAATTTCAGAATTTGTTTTTATTTAATTCCTTTTTATTGTTCTTATTTAAAACAAATACATCCAACGAACCAACAAAACAAAACAAAAAAACACCACTTTGCTCCATAGAAATATCAGCAATTATGCTTGGTGGAATACAGCAAGAAGCACATAAAGCATTCTCACTGGATAAGCAATGATGACATGGTTTTGTTAAATATATACTTGCTCACCTTAGGGGTATCTCACAGGAACAGTCTGAGTGCAATAGGAAGTAATGGACTCCTGGCAGTGGGGCCATAACTGTGATAACATTAAATCAGAAGTAGCTTCCAAATCAAGACACGCTTACATAAAGGAGCACGTTCCTTCAAATGATTTAGCTTAAATAGTTACAAAAGTCAAAACAAGTGAATCAATTTTAAGAATCAGGCTCTACAGTCAGGTTTCACCCCTTTTTACATGCGTGCCAGCAACATTACTGTGGTTCTGGACTAGCAGTTTGGTTGTTTTATTTTTTATTTTTTCCAAATCTTTGAGAAAAAAAAAAAATTAAAAAATTAACTGTCTCCTGTTTCATACCAGCAAAGTAGCATAGACTTTTTAAAATCCTGGATGAAAACTACCTTATGCAATTTTCAGTTCACCAAGCCTAGTCAAAAACCATCAAAAAAGGATTTTCTTCATTTAATTTAGGGTATTTAAATTAGTGCCTTAAATGGGGTAACTAGAATTATTTCTCCTCATTCTCCATTCTCTCTATTCCCCACGTCTCTCTATTCTGTAAACTCTTCCTGTAACCTCATTTTACAAAAGAAATCTCCACTTTCCCTTCCTGCGAAGCACAGCTTATTTTGACAGAAGCTTGATCTACAGGGGGCTAATATTGAAGAACTCGTTAACGAAACAGGCAATGATAATAGGAAAAGTTATAGAGACACTTAACTTTAGGGATTCCCCCATCTCCTTACATCATAATGCCACCAGAACTTCCCAAATGCACAATACTATGTAGGCAGTTATTTTTTTTCAAGTTTTTATTCTGAGAAACAGAAAGAAATGAAGGGGGCACAGGATGCCTTGGAAGAGTTTCCAGTTATGAATAAAGATTTTCCTACAAGATATGTAACTACTGCTGTACACCAAAACACAGCTTGGAGTTTTAATAGAGTTTCAGAAAATGAAATTTAGTTCTGTCGAGCAGTTTTTGAGATGAGAACAAGACCAAAATTACCAGAATCACTTACATTTATATAAGAATAGTAACAACGAAAATAACTACGTTTCTTTTTATGTACAAAAGTGACTAAACATGTGCAGTCATAACAAACTTCAGCAATGAAAAAAACTGCTTGCAAAATTAAGTGCTTTTGCACAATAGCCCTCTCTTCAGTTTTCTTCCCGTTTGTTCCTGTTGACTTTTATACAAAAGAGTATTCTTCTGTCAATTTCACCAGATGTTTCAAAACCCTGTTTTAGATTCTGATTATGTTTTAGTTGTCAAAGACTTGTCTCCTCCAAAGTCTGAAGAGAAGATCCTTTAACCAAATGTTTATGGAAGCTTATTAAATTTAGTCCACTTAGCCAACAATAGCTTGCCTAGAACAATTTTCAAAAGAGTTGCCCTGTTTGAAGACACCAACATTTAGGTATCTGATGTCTCACACTCATGTTTCAATTCAATAATTTTGTTTCTATAAGGAAATTTTTACAGTGACCATGAAAATTCAGTGTTCATTTAGATGAAAAGGACAAATGTAATATTATGTCACAAACAGCGAAGTCAAGAATATTACAATGTGCCACTGAATTTGATCAACCAAACTTATTAAATAAATAAAAACTAATATTATTAGTTATTAGTATTATAGTAACTATATTATTAAATAAATAAAAACTAAAAATTAAATAAAAAAAAACAGCTAAATAAAAACATCATACGATGGGTGAGCAATTGGCTAACGGGCAGGGCCCAAAGGGTTATGGTAAATGGAGCTGCGTCAGGCTGGCGGGCGGTCACCAGTGGGGTCCCTCAAGGCTCCATTTTAGGGCCGGTACTTTTCAATATTTTTATAAATGATCTGGATGTAGGAATAGAGGGTATTTTGAGCAAGTTTGCTGATGACACCAAACTTGGAGGAGTTGTGGACTCAAATGAGGGCGTAAAGGCCTTGCAGAGGGATCTGGACAGGTTGGAGAGCTGGGCGATCACCAACCGCATGAAGTTCAATAAGAGCAAGTGCCGGGTCCTGCACCTGGGACGGGGAAACCCTGGCTGCACGTACAGACTGGGCGATGAGACGCTGGAGAGCAGCCTAGAAGAGAGGGATCTGGGGGTCGTGGTAGACAGCAAGTTGAATATGAGCCAGCAGTGTGCCCTGGCAGCCAGGAGGGCCAATCGTATCCTGGGGTGCATCAAGAACGGCATCGCTAGTAGGTCAAGGGAGGTGATTGTCCCGCTCTACTCTGCGCTGGTGCGGCCTCACCTCGAGTACTGTGTGCAGTTCTGGGCACCACAGTATAAAAAGGACATGAAACTGTTGGAGAGTGTCCAGAGGAGGGCTACGAAGATGGTGAAAGGCCTGGAGGGGAAGACGTACGAGGAACGGCTGAGGTCACTGGGCCTGTTCAGCCTGGAGAAGAGGAGGCTGAGGGGAGACCTCATCGCAGTCTACAACTTCCTCGTAAGGGGTTGTCAAGAGGCAGGAGACCTTTTCTCCATTAACACCAGTGACAGGACCCGCGGGAACGGGGTTAAGCTGAGGCAGGGGAAATTTAGGCTGGACGTCAGGAGGGGGTTCTTCACAGAGAGGGTGGTTGCACACTGGAACAGGCTCCCCAGGGAAGTGGTCACTGCACCGAGCCTGTCTGAATTTAAGAAGAGATTGGACTGTGCACTTAGTCACATGGTCTGAACTTTTGGGTAGACCTGTGCGGTGTCAAGAGTTGGACTTGATGATCCTTAAGGGTCCCTTCCAACTCAGGATATTCTATGATTCTATGATTCTATGATTATTTTTCTAAGTAATCATCTATATTCAAAGGATACCCTAGGTGCCCTAGAACTGTTAGCCAAGCGTACAGTGGGCAAGCTGCACACACCGTGACCACCAGAACTTCCCTTAGCTAGTTTTCAGTAATAAAACCAGAAAAATAAATTGCAGATTATAAAATACACATCCGAGAAAAATTTTCCCTTACACTATGCAGTGCAATCAACCTGATACCCTCTAACAGATCTAAGAATGTTCATTCATTACTAATGCAGTACCTCAACCTCTATGTATGTAACATGTTAGAAGTAGGCTACCAGTCCTCAAAAATGGACTATTTAGTACAGTAAGCAGTAAGAGTCCAGTAAGATTTTGATTTTAAAAACTTCCTCTTTTCATTACAATTATATTCACTAGATCATTTCCCCCCCTTTTCAGAAGCAGCAGTATTTGTCTCTAGTCAAATTATTTGTAACTCAGAAGAGTAAACAACAACTAAGCTGGGAAATTTATTTTGCCTAGCTTATCTAGGGACTTTCCAAGCACGCATCTAATTTACAAGAATTTGGCCTTTCAGCAACTACTTACAACTATTTCTACATCCTCCTACAAGAGAAAAAACACAGGATTTTAAGAAAACACAGCAGCAAGGTTTTGCTCTGGGCTCCTATCTAATCCAATCTTCCTATATATGCAGCATATCTGAATTTCAAAATAAGCTGAGCATTTACACTTTGTAAGTGAAAATGCACAAACATGCCTAAATAGAAAGGAAGCTGCACATTACCTATCCTGTATGGGAGACTCCCTTCATTTTCAGAAGGGGAACTAAGACAGCATTGCCACAGGGGAAGAAATTCTTACTTCCTATTTTAAGTATTAACAAGTTACCTATGACATCCTAGCTGTAAATTAATGTAGTAAAGATTTCTCTAGTTATATTCTAGGGTCTTTTTATTTTAATCTTATTTTAGGTTTCAGTATTCAGTTTGTTCTCAAGACAATTTGCTTTTCAAGTATTCCAGACTTGGTTCAGATGTAGTATTTTATCCATCAAAGCTAAGAAAATGGGTCTTGAAAATAATAGAATTTATCTGAACCACGGAGGAGCTGAGGGGATGTAGTAGGTTTACACAGCAAGGTTTTGGTAATGAGAAGCTGTGGGGAATCTGCTGTGAAAAGACTGCAAAAGTTGCCCCATGCTAGATAAGAGCCAGTTCCAGCCAGCTCCCAAAGGGACCCGTTGTCGGCCAGAGCTGAGCCAGTGAGCGACGTTGGCTGGACCTCTGTGAGAGTAGATTTAAGAAAGGCAAAAAAACTGCTGCACAACAGCAGTTGGTGGGAGAAAGGGGCAAGAATCCGAGATACATCAAGGAAAGTGAAGAAGGAGGGGAGAAGGTGGTCCAGGTGCTGGAGCAGAAGCTTCCCTGCAGCCCATGGGTCCCACATGGAGCAGATCTCCACGCTGCAGCCCGTGGAGGAGCCCCCGGTGGAGCAGGTGGATGTGGCCTGGAGGAGGCTGCGGCCCATGGAGAGCCCCTGCAGGAGCAGGCCCCGGGCCGGAGCTGCAGCCTGTGGAGAGGAGCCTATGGTAGCAGAACTTCCTCTACAAAATCCATTGATGAAGAAACTGTTCTTTCATATCACACATATGAACATGACTTAATTGCAATGACTTGTTGGTATAGAGCACCTTTGGATAAAAAAAATCCTCCCTAAAATCTTAGAATAGTTAATTCATTGTAACCCCAAGAATTTAAACCAAAAAAGAATGGCCTGCAGAAAACAGCAGCATGTACAATTCAAGACAATTGAGCTACAACCAGCCACCAGCATTTCCAGATTCAAAGAAGTCTCCTTGTGAACTCCATTAATGGTTTCCACACACATCTGGTATAGAAGAAACCCAAACAACATCCAGATTATTGCTTTGAAAACCTTGCTTCCTATCCCTCTTGCTATTTTTCAGTCCTGGTTTCTGATCCTGCTTCTCATTCTTTGTCACTTCAGTCGCATTAACTTCTTCTGCCAGTACACCTTCTGCTGTTAGTCCAATCTCTGGTCTGCTGATCAACACCAATTCTAGGTCTCACTCCCCAACATACTGCTCATCATTCCTATTACTTCTGATACATTGAAGCTGGAGGAAGAACAAGCAAGTGTAGATCACGGAATCTCTTCACCCGGATCTCTGGAGCTTGTATACCTTGGTTTTCCAGTTCTTTGTCACAGCATTTCATTCCAGTTTGTCATAAATTACAGGATCTAGCCGTTCATGCCCCAATTAGATTCATCTCAATCAAGCAAAAGAAAAGCAACTGTCAGCTACCTAACTAATGCCCTAAGTAGTAAGAGTAACAGCTGAGTATCATTAAGGACCAAGCATATACCCCTAAAATTCCCTGCAACCCGAATAGTCAGATATAGACTATACACTTTACAGTTCTTGTTATCTGGCATTTTTTACGTAGCTACTCTGAATTAGATGAGAGTCTGAAAAAGTGTTTGCTTTATTGTGTGGATTCTTTGGGAAGCTTTGTTGTTATTCTGGGACAGGGAAGGAGAACAACATTTACATAAAACCTGGCAAGAAGTGGCAACACCCAGTTTTCATTTGTTATTTTGGCCCCGACCAATGATATTTTTGGATTTTCATTCTGGAAAAAGGATAAAGATGAGGAATTGTCTGCGGGAGTGTTTGTTGGGCTGCCTGCCGTCAGTAAATTGGAAAATTGCCTAGGGTAAAGAAAGGACAGATTCTTAAACCTGGATTTAATCTGTGTTTAACAGAACATTCTTACAGAAAATGAGTATTTACAGTTTCTTGATACCTAAGATACTTTGTTATCTTATATAGCGTTGAACAAAATGATCAGTGGAACAAACACAGAAGTTGCTGAACTGAATCAGTCCATCCAGTCATCCTGTCTGACAATATCTTGAACCATACATTTCATAATAAGGTGCAGGAAGAAAGCCTGCAGTAGGCAGTGCCAGCAAGTTTATTCTTAGTCTCTGCTGACATTTAGCTTAAACCATAAAATACATGGTTTTATATTCTTCTCAACATTACTCATTCATTAACAGACTGAGCTTGCCTTCTATATAAACAGACCTAATCCCTTTGTTCTAGCAGCATCCTTTGAAGGTTTCTTCACTGTTGCTGAGTATCCAAATCTATAAAGGAAAATGACTGACAGCAGACAGACAACTTGCCCATTCAAGTAACAGAGGTACAAATCCCAGCCAGTTTCAGGCAAATATCGGTACCAGGTAGTCACAAGTGAGGCAAGACCTATTAAAGGCTTTTAACTAACTTAACTGCAAAACACCACTAATTCTCACACTGCCGTCCACCCTCTCCCTTGAATCTTTGAAATAAAATAAAGTCTAAAGAGTATCTCATCCTAAGGAAAAGTTCAAATTTTTTTGAATGTCTTACCAGAAAGCACTGTTAGCTGTGAACAACATTTCAGATTATGTAAAACAACTTAAAGGCTTCAAGGAACAAAGTATTTAAGAAGAGGAAAGTAGTAAGGAGAAAATTAGATCTTATTTCTGGGATCGGTTCAGACAGCCATAATGGAGCAAAGGATGCTCTTGAGAAGCTACCTCTCCAAGCCAGGAAGATCTTGGAAGATCAGAATAGAAACTGAGGAAAGAAAGGACACAAAACATATTAATAGGCACTGATGGCACAGACTTTAACAAAGGGTTGGAAGCTACCAGCTTAGTTAGCAGAACCAGTGTGAAGTGTCATGTAAAAAGATAAAGCCTGTAATGACTACTCATCAAAACCAGCCCATGCTACTAACATGTCAAGGGATGTAAGGTATGGGCAAAAAAGAAGCCAACTGGACAATCCGAATCTAACAGTAAAAGCGAAAAAATGTACTCCCGTTGCCTACATTATTTAAAGTATAATTTACCCTCCTACCATTCATTATTACCCCATAAAATAAAATGTCTCAGCAACTTCCAGAGAATGGAGTAAAGTTTTTTTTTAGCCCTCAAGAATATGGGAATAACTTTTTTTTTTTTTTTACAATAACAATATCTATACTATGATTCACTTGCATTAAGTCTTACTAAACAAGTTATCACCTTTAAAGAGCAAACGCAGATAATAATTTCAAAACTAAAAAGAAAGAAGAAAGATGTGGATGTGTGATGACTCTTATGTGATTTCATCCTAAATTGAATATACTTAACCTACCTTTCAAGTATTTTTGTAGGTGCTTAGCTACTGTAGGAGCTTATTACTTCATTCTTTTTCATTCATGTTTGCTTTATTTATCTTCTGCTTACCAAGGTAACAAGTGTACTTACAGAAATGTGTTCTAGAATTCTGTACAAAATAGGACTACTCACTGCTCTGTCACAATAATCATGCTGATATGAAATGTAGATGCCATTGTAGCTGAAAAAAATCAAATGGCATAGAAGATGACAATGAAATATGTGGGACCAAATACACAAATAAACCCTTTATAATGAAAGAAACCAGTACTAAAAATCTTTTTAAAATGTCAGCTAGGGGGACTCAATAAAGGTCAATACACTTTGAAAAGAAGCTGATTCAAAATTTTTTTTAGATATTTACATTCTTTTGTTCCATAATTCAGTACAATGTATTCTACGTTACCTTATGTTAAGAAATGACCTTTATTGTTTACTGTCCATTATCTAAGAAGTTCCAATTTTTACTTGAAGAAGCCAAACTTATTGATTTGTGAATTGTCTAAGCCTGTACCCTGCAGGATACTTAGTGACTTCTGCCTCCAGAATCACTGCTTATGTTGATTGAGTTCTAGCATCTAATTACTTTTCACTGTTCTAGAATAAAGAAAAAAAAAAAAGGTGTGACCACAGGAATCAATCACTTAATGTATTTTAAACAGCTTGTAACATGACTGTTCCCTCCACTAGCAAATGAAAATAGGTGGGGCAAATATTGTTGTTAAAGAAGAAATCTTTCATTTAACAACAAAACAGTGTCAAGAAAGCCAATTGAAATTTACAGGCACATTTTGAAATCACTAAACTTAGAGACACTACAGAATTCTGAAAATTTTGTGAAGTTGTGAAATGTTTGTTTAAAAGCATTTTCATTAAAAAATGCCAGGTAGATTTCCTTGACCAATAGGAAGGCACGTTTATAGTTTTAAAACTATGACTCTTAAAACAGAAGCAAAATCAAGAATGAGAAAATTTGTTTTTGATACTGCACATGCTCCTGAAACCTCTTTTTTAGGTGGTTTAGCAACCGTATTTTCCCGTGTATGAAAAGTGCTTTTGTCCCTTCTTCTAGTACAACACCATTACATAAACAAGAGAAACAACCAAAAGCAAATCACAGCAAATGCTTCTCTTTCCTTCCTCCCTCAGGAAGGGAAATTATTTTTCTCTGGCAGCCCAGTTGCAAAGCACATTTAAAACGCTCTAACAAGAACAGGTTTAAAACCACCACTTTGGTTCTCAATGCACACTGTCCTAAGACGTAATATATGAAAGGAACCTTGTTCCTTAACAACACCCCTCACTCTGCAATTTATTTTAAGCTAAGCATCTAACTCCTCCAAAGCTGATGCGAGCTTTAAAGGAATGGGTAAGGTATCTTTTATCTTCATGAGAATCACCTTGAGAAGCACCTGTAGGTTATCTAACTGAATAAAACTTCTATAGTATCTGCACAAAGTGGCGCAACACCAGGAGAGTCTTCAGCTCTTGACCACTAGAATAATTCCTTTGGTGCCAGTACTACTCAAAGCAGAACAGTTAAATTTTAGGAAATTCTGAATTATGCCAGTACTCCTGAAAATACCTCCTTGATAGCTGCAAAATTAAGAAATTTTGTCTTACTGGCATTACAGAGACATGGTGGAATGACTCCAATAACTGGAGCATACTGGAAGGATACAGAAAGAACTGGCAGTGGAAACGAGGAGGGGGGAACCACCTCTATGTCAAAGAGCAGCTGGATTGCTTGGAGTTCTGCCTGGGCATGGATGAGGAGCTGACCAAGTCAGCTTGTGGGGTCAGGATTACAGGGACAGGTCACATTTTGGTAGGAGTCTGCTACAGGCCACCTGACCAGGAAGACCAAGCAGATGAGGCCCTCTATACACAGACAGAAGCAGCCTCACATTTATGAGCTCTGGTCCTCATGGGGGATTTCAACCACCCCGATATCTGTTCAAGGGACAGCACAGCAGTGCACAGGCAATCCAGGAGGTTCGTGGAATTCATTGATGATAACTTCCTTCTCCAAATGATAGAGGAGCCAACGAGGAGAGGTGCTATGCTGGACCTCATTCTCACCAACAAGGAAGGGTCATTGGGAAATGTGAAGCTCAAGGGCAGCCTTGGCTGCAGTGACCATGAAATGGTGGAGTTTATGAGCCCAAGGGCAGTGAAGAGGGAGCACAGCAAGCTCACTATCCTGGACTTGGGGAGAGCAGACCTTGGCCTCTTCGGGGAGTTGCTTGGTAGAGAACCACGAGAAAAAGTCCTGGAGGGAAGAGAGCCCAAGAAAGCTGGTTAATATTCAAGGACCACCTCCTCCTGGCAAAGAGGAAGTCAGGCAAAAACACCAGGAGGCCTGCATGGATGGATAAGGATCTCCTGGCCCAAATTCAAACACAAAAAGGAGGCCTACCAAGGGTAGAAACAAGGACAGATAGCCTGGGAAGAATACAGAACTGCAGCTGTGGAAGCTTCACATTCCTTTATAGGTGTCCAATTTGAAACCTTAGCATTCAATACAAGGATTACAATGGACTACAATTAGCTATGCTTAATATCAGTGTTAGGTGTCAAGTGCTTATTAAGCAAAAAGCAAAACTGAAACCTTCAGAGTGGCATTTAACTAAGGACACTTTCAGCTAATCATCAACCCTTTATTCAGTTCAGTATACATCAAATGTGCAACTAGTAAAGTGGGTTCTACAGACCATATACCTTAGACCCTTAAGGCACTCCTAATATACAATCCATCTTAAAGAGTAATTTTCTTAAGGGAAAAAAAAAGTTAGTATGATAATGGAATTGCAGACAGTCAATTTGTCCGTGGAGATGTAGGTGACGTTAATACGACATATTCAATCTATCATTTGTACCTATGTTTTTGTTGATACTGTAATGCAGACTAAGGTCACATGTCTGATGTGAAGAGAATTTTGGGGAACAGCTGCTTACCTCTAATAGAAATCATGCAACTTGAGAAATGTAATTTTAGTACATTCAAGGGACAAAAGAAAGCTTTTTGATATTCCTGAATTTCCAGAAAATAATTATAATTAAAAGGTAGGTCCCCTTAAGCAGAGGAAGACCTACCATTCCCACATGCAATGTTCATACTTTTCTAAAATAAAAATTCAATATTTAAATCATATAACTATAATGTTTAAGCATCCCCTTCAAATTCTGTACGTAAATAAAAGCAGAGATGTAACAGGAATAATTTTTTCTGCATTTACTACCTTTGAAAGGGTAAATCTGTTATCAATAGATTAATGGGAAAAAGAACAAAGCTTTTGGTTTAATTACCACTTATGTTTCAAAACAGTACAGTAAGTCTGTGTATTCACTGTAGTGAAGAACCAGCAGGATTAAATACATACTGGATTAAAGAGTAAATCTTACCATAATAGTGTTTCACATGCCTATGTGAAACAGGTTACCTTCAGGTGACCTTTTTTTTTTTAATGTATGCTTCACTATTTCCCCCCATAGAAGCAAAATAATACCTCCTAGTGATATTAATTGCTCATAAAAGAAAAAGGTTTTAAATAAAAACCTTAATATGATAACCCTAAAATATAACCTATTTTCTTTTTGATATAAATTCTGTCCACCAAAAAAAAATCAATTAACGCTAGCTTTCAGAATTTGAAGATAAAGCGTATTGATTCCAAGCCCCCATTTTTAAAAAATCCAACACATCACATTTTAGATATTTTTTTTTTAATTCTAAATTAGGGAATAACTTAGCTTGAACTTCGTTTCAAAAAAATAAATCTGTGGCTTTTCGTAATGGCTGAGTTTAGAATAGGCATATATGGAACTTCCCTAACCCTATTCCAGAGCGAAAATAGTTAAAAATGTTTTAATTAATCCACTTTTCATTAACAAATAGTTCCTTTACAATGTTTGTAATATAACTCAACATTGGCTGCATCTTTCTTGACAGCTGGTATTTCCTCAACAGAAAATGTCACAAACGGCTTAAGTATAACATTCTTTATAAAATTCATTTCCTTTCTGTGTAAGAAGTTAATACAGCAGGGGGAAAAAAGCAGGAATGTTTCATGCCATGTGGGATATAACAGTTTTAGAGTTTTGCTTTAAATCAGCCCAGTAACGTTTTTGCAGAAGTATTATTAATGTTGCTTTAGCTCTACATTTGAAAAAAGGAGAAATGCTTGCCCACAACTTCGCTTCTCTGCAGACTGCATTCCAACATGAACTTCACTTTTATGTGTTAGGTCTTCAAAACACGCCTGGTGGAAATCTGAGAGCTCTCAGTAAAGTTCAACTTAGAGGAGAGATATTAAGACTAAAATAATCACCTAGTTAAGAAACAAGAGGCTGACAGTTCTATATCAAATACTTTCCTAATCAGAAAAAGAAGCTCTTTATAACCTCACTCTAAACACTAAAATCATTCAAAACATTGGTATTAGCAGCAAGGCACACCGCAAACTGTTTCAAAAGAACAGACACTAAGATCAGACAGAAGATGCAACTCCTGTAGTTAAGCCACTCCTCTACAGTAACTCCAGACCCCACCTTCTTAACAGCTAGGAGACTTGCAACAGCTGCATGCAGAAGAACTATGATCCCACCTGCACAAATCCCTGGAAGTGCTATCTTTGCAGGCAATTGAGGGCAAAGGCATTTAGTCTAAACCTTGTACCTACAGCCCTTCAAGGTTGTAAAAGCTTAACTAAATGGCTGGACAACAGTCTTCAAGAAAGTTTATACACAAATGGTTACTTTAAGTAAAATTTGGAAATTGCAACCTCAGGGATACAACCATTTATGATAAAATGAAGTACCCATTTTGTAATGAACAGTAGACCAATGCAAGCACTGGAAATAGTGGATAACTGTCAGAGTTTTATTTAGAACTTGGTATTCAAGTGAGAAAATTTAAACCTGATGTTCCTAATAAAAGAACACGCTTCTCTGAGCAACGGCATAATTTTGGGAGACACTTTGTTACTTTCAATGGTTAGAAATAGATGAGTCTGCAAAACATTTCCTGTAAATCAGACTGACACACAAATATTTTTCTAAGGAAACTACAGTGCAAAATCTATCCAACTCCTGGAGACAGCACAAAAAGCAGTAAGACTGATCCTCTTTTTAAAACAGTCTATCCCAAACTACAGAAAGATCAAACATACCCAGAACGTTACATTTCATCTTCCCAGAGAGTCTGCAATTATTTAAGAGAGATTAAACAATATCAAACACCCCCTATCCACACGTGAAACGTACATCAGTTCCCAGAACATTGTTTCCCCTATCTGTCAATGAATAAGTAGTTTTCTGTCAATATACCATTTTTACTTGTTGTAAGGACAAACCTAGTGACCTTGGCAAGAGACCCTGAAAAAAACACCCCTAAAACTGTTTTCTATTTAAGGGAAATTATTACTCAGATTGACAGGTTTACTGGTGTTTTCACATGGAAGAGGGAAGACCAGAAGAAAGGTACTGTCTATGCAGGGCACTAATAGGAAATAATTCACCAGTCTTACCAGACTCTACACAATCACTCAGTAACCTTGGCATCAACATGTTACCTCACACTTCCTGAAATTTTGTACTCAAGGGAAAAAGGCTTTCCACTAGTACAGAATTTAAAAAATTGCTTAATCCCAGTAGAGACCCAATAGGTAAATTTTTATTCTATTTGTTTTGCTCTTTGAGAAATCTTACATAGGTTTCCTTGGCTTTGTTAAAGAACCTTGTGATGACTTCCCTAGAGCACACAGCCCCAAACTCTGGCTGGTATACTACCTAAAAAAATTATATGGCAGAGCTAGGAACAAGTTCCGACTATAGACGGAACGCAGAAAGCCAGTTTTCAGCCTGGCTTACTTTGAAAAGGTAACTTTCATAGATCTGCATGTGCTTATTGCTACCTCCTGGTTCACCAGGAGAGTTAAAAGTTATTTTCTTACAAATGAGCACAGAACACATATCTGCTCTTCAGTGAGCTGAATGCTCGTGAAATTTTCAGCTATACAAAATTAATTCTGGGTAACAGTCCTGGTTACAAGAAAAATCATTTCGTGAAATTTACAACTTCAACTTACTAACAGAAAGCAGTACCGACAGAGGCCTAAGGAGATACAAGATGACCAACAAAAACTTCAGTAATCTCCAAAACAGTGCTTGCACAGAAGTCAGGAAGAACAGCATTTTACTTTGTTCTGATGTAACTTGGCTTCTTGCTGAGCAGAATTTACATATTTTTTTCTGAACAGCTACCTTTCAAATTTCAGAAGCACAGCATGACGTGCTTTCAGTGGTATGTATTACAAAAAGACTGGTATCAAGACCTATTTGAGTCAATCTATACATTTTTGACGGAAATGAGTTGTAAAAACACTTCAAAAGCATTAATCAGCTTGAAAACATTTATTTATTTCTGCATACATTTTTCTCAATAAGTTAAATCACATTAGCAGAACATCTTTTAAAATATGGCTCAAGCTAATTTTAAGCATGGTTGGAAAAGTTTGGCCTAGGCTGATTAAAATCTGTACTTAAATGAAAGGAAAATTTAACCACAGAAAATATGATTAGTTTAGAAAAACAAGCATATCACTGCCAAAGTGTTGTCCTAAGTTTAGAATGCTGCCTAACGTGATAATTAGGAGAAACTAAAATGAATCTCTAAATGTTTCAAGACGAAACAGCCATTGGATAATTTGCAAGATATATGATTATTTTCTGAATTCAAACACAACGCTAGTACTCGATCTGAACAAATGCAGACTGTTGCTTGTGTGGAGATTGGGGAAATCAACATAAAAATCTATAGTAACGCTAGGTAAGAGTAACCATAATGAAACAAAGTGATGTGGAATTAATTACTCAGACATAAAGAGTATTATTTGAGGAAGAAAAGTTTACTGCTTCTGTCTCTCCAAGAGCTGATCAAACTGCAAAAAAGGCTTCTCAGTGTTTTTACCACTGTTAAAACTGCTTTAGTGGCCATAGTAAGTGGTTCATGCAAGCTCTCACATGCAGGACAGTAACACTTTCACCTTCAAACACCAGAGAAGGTCTTCCTAAGGGATTTGAAAGGTCAGAAGGCATATTTTCTTTAACTTCCCAATTAACATTTGTATCTGGGTTGAATCATTATCATATCGAAAAAAGCAAAAAGTAAGAGGAAAAAAATACCACACAATAACCCCAGGTCTGTATGTTCATTTCATGTACAACCACAATAAAATCCAGTTACCATGAACAGTTGGCTAAATCTTCGCCTGAGACAACTAACAAGGTTTCTTGAAATCAAACTCGATCCTATTTTAAAATCACGATGATGCGGGCTTGTCAGAACCAGCACTACCTGCTATTGTTTCTCTTTAGTTTAGCAAGAGAAATGATGTGCTGGGTTTTACTTCTTGTTTCATTTCTCGTACTTTGATATCCACAAGGACATAAATAGCAGGTTTATACCAAAGGAATAACAAAAAACCTACAAGTCACAGGAGTTTTAGTATTAGAGAAAGTCTTGGAAAGGACTGTTTCAAATCAGCAAGATGAAAAAACAGTTTTGTTTCAAGGAATCCCCAGAAAAGAATAAGCCCACTGTCAGATTAAAGGCAAATTCATTTTCTCCAACTCATGAAAGGACAGCGCATTAACCAAGTCAAGCAATTATTTTTGTATTGACCAGTAAAGCCTCCCTCCATTAGCAAACACAAGAGAAAAAGTCCTAAAAAAATGGACAAATATTTTGTCTAGGTTTAAAGAAGCTAGCATTGTTCTCTACCATCTCATTGTATCCTGCAAAAGCAACAAGGGCCTTTATGAAGCACAGATGTCTTTCAGGAGTCATCAACTTTTTGGCCAAGTCAAGAAAAAGTTACATAAACCAAATTGCAAGCCATTTCACACACTCAGAAAGCATCTGTTTCAAAAAGTCAACTCCCTAAAGGTTCCATTTTCCCCTCTCCTAGCTCTCAGAGCTGACCAAACAACGCACAATGCAAACAAGCCAGCTAGTTCCCAGCTAATCAAACATTAAGCCAGATCACGTAACTCAGTATTGGACACAGGGAACGTGGAATCTTGCCTGCCTGTTCTCAGCACCACAGCCTGAAGAAACAAGTGAACAAGGGACAACCTTGAAAAAGACTGTCAGTGGAGAACAGGAGTAAGAAATAAGGAAAGGAAAAAAGGCCAGGCATCATTAGAAGTATCTGCTGGAGAAGCTGAGACTTTGCAGGAACAGATGAAACACATGACAGCCTGTCACTTGAGCAAACAGAGAACGGATTTGTTGGATCAAGTAACCTTAACACTGCTAAAATCCCCACTGAAGCTCTACATTCTGAATATTAAAACACTACAAAATCTGATGAGCCAACCAACATTTCAGCAGTGTCCATTTTAAGACATATTTCGACTTTTCTACTTTTTAATCCTAGTCTCCTCATTTTGTAAAGAAAAAAAAAAAAAACAAATACACAGATGTTTTTTTCCCATTTTTTTTCTTTTTTTTTTTTTTTCCATGTTACTGCAGCATAAGTTTGTGCTTGATAAAGACTAAAACACTGCCACGGTAAATACTACTGAAAAGTCTAAGTGTCCAAAAGCAGAGATTAGGCGGTGTCTTTAGAAGAAGAAACGTCTCCTATGGAGGTGCCTAGCAATTAATAAGCAAAATATGCAACCCGTTATGTAAGCACATCCCACTTAATGAACTAGGTTAAGTACGGCTTAACAATAGAGTAATTACATCCAAGAACTGTATCACAATGAATACGCATCAGAGCCAAGGTGAGGCTGCACACGTAGCTTAACTCTAGCATTTACTTCTGGTACCCAGCTTTCTGCAGCCAGTTAAGTTCTCAGGAATGTGGCTGACGTAAGTTACAGACCTTGTTCTGATCCCCATCCTGCACTTCTTGCACAAGGGACATTTGGGTCAAAGTTTAGCTTTGTCACAAAGCAAATTTAGCCGAGATAGCAGCACGCACAGCGTCACCAACGGCAGAAGTGACGAGAGGCACCGCGACTAGGGAAAACCACACAAGTATGGTTGGAAAAAACTGAAACAAGTCTACACAGACTTTACTGTAATCTACAGAAGTACTTCTACGCTGACTCTACTTTCTTACGAAGAACAGATGCTAAGGATGAGATTACAACAACAACCATGCGATTGATTGTTCCTTTAGATACAACAGAATTAAAAGCTCTGAAGCCAAGGTTTCAGTGACGTACACTTTTCACACAACGTGTTCCCAGACGACCTCAGGCGCTCTCCTCTGGCGCGTCCCCGCCCGGCATCTCCGCGGCTCGCAGCCCTCCTACAACGCTCCGGCCATGCCTGGGGAGGAAAGGAAGGCAGGTAAGGCCAGACCGCGCCACCGAACGAGCCCCATACCGCCGCAACCCAGCCGAAAGAGCCCCCGAGCCCGGCCTCACCTGAGGGGAGGCGGCGCCGCGCCGGGAGCAGCCCCCGCCCGCTCACAGGGCCGCCTGTGCGCGGATCGCGGCCGCACCAGCGCCTAGCACCTCCATGGCCGCCGCCATCTTGGCGCTGCCAGCAGCGACCTCCGACCCCCCCCGATCACTTCCGGTCGGTGCTGTCAAGCCGTTGCCATGGCGCCGCTCCCGCGCCCGGCCTCCCTTAAAGGGGCAGCGGGCGGTGTCCCGCAGGCCCTAAAGCTTCGCTGCCTGCCAGCATGTAGCGCAGCATATGCAGTTTTCAGCCACGTTTTGCAATAATTTGGTCAAAATGACAGGAATTCGCATTGCACAACCTCTCCTCTGCCCTCCTTCCTACCCCTGCCAGGCCTTTCCTCCCCCCAAAAAAGCCACCAATGGGGCAGTGCTGTGCCTTCAGAGTGAAGGGCTGTGAGGAACTCAGAACAACAATAAAAATAATAACAATAATAGCAATAATAGCAACAATAATAATAAAATCATCTTTATTCCATTATTAGCTATAAAGTGCAACGGCTAATCAGCCCAAGAGTGCTGTATTACGGGCAAAATACCCTACTGCTGCTAGCAATGGGTTTTCTCGTTAAATTGCCAGGCAGGCAGGAAAGAAAGCAGCAGCCAACGGCCATGGAAGGATTTCCAGTGCTGTTAGGGCAGGCCTGGGGGTGGTTACTCCGAATTCTCTCTGGAGCTGGCAATGTTTTCAGGTTTATTGCACTGAACTTTACAGCTGCGCGTTGTTGACTCAGTTAACCCTTTTATACTCTTTACGTACATGTAAATGGATCTGGTGAAACCCTCAACCCAAGAAAGAAAACTCCAGGAGGTTTAAAGTGAAGTTTTATGCTTTTTTTTTTTTAAACCAAGCCAAGCCCGTGTCCTGCTCACTGGAGCTGCTGAATTAGGGCCAAAGTGATCTGGGTTCTCTTTCTGACCCCTTAACCATTTCATCTGCATGGCAAACACATCCCTCAGCAAATCTGTAAAGTTCAAGTACCAGGGCAAAACCTGACCCCATAACCATAGTATTGCCCCATAGCCACTCCGCTGGTGGGTTCCCTGTTTTCTGCTGTAGTTAATATTGAGGCCAACATCAGCTCTTGGGAAGCACCTATCATCATCATTCACTGAGAGCGCATTGCCGTAATAAGTACCCTTGTGGAGCTGAAAATCATTCATCAATTTGGTCAATATTGGAAACAAAAAATTAGTGAATGAACATTCCAGGAATCTCATCCTAAAAATGTTGGAAATTCCATTGTCATACCTTTTTTTGTAAAGCTAAACATTTAAATTGATACAATACTCAGCTGAATTCTCTGAGTACTTTAAATCCATGTCCAAAAGCCTCTTCTTCAAACCACCTACAGTTCCAAAAGATTCCTCAACCCTTCTTCATCTTACTATTGCATTGGGCCAGGGCTTCCCCTCACTGCTAGACATTTTCATTAACCAGTTTTTCAGCCTCACGGATGAATAGGATGGTCTTTCTACTGGATATCACCATATTGTCCCTCCAGAAAGGTTCTGTCAAAAAAGGTCAGACAGTCAAAAGGCCAAATGAAGTACCTCTATACCAATGCACACAGCATGAATATCAAACAGGAGGAGCTAGTGGCCACTGCCCACCTAGAAAACTATGACGTGATTGCTGTCACACAAACTTGGTGGGATGAATCACATTACTGGAGTGCTGCAGTTGATGGCTATAAGCTGTTCAGAAGGGACAAGCAAGGAAGGA